>NC_134570.1:231926848-232215860 GCF_050947875.1 Dermacentor variabilis
GCGCCTGATTATTTACAACGCGGGAGAAACGGGATCAAGCGGCTTGGAGCGTATGAACTAGGCGAACTCGCGCTGGCGGCACATCTGCTTGTATACTGCGCAGCTCGCGAGAGCAAGTTGTCCTGCGTAGAGTGCCGTGGAGTGTCGTTATTGTCACCTTCGTACTACTGCGTCTTTAGAGATAAGACTCAGACTTGAACCTAGGGCCCTGAAATTGGTAATTCCATGCACTAGCCACAGAGCTCTCCCCTATCTTGATACCGCCCTTCTGTTCTATCATCTAATTAGGTAGAGTAAGCGCGGGCTCCACGGCCGCGTGATGGCCTACATTTGTGACAGGATGACACGGAAGTCTTTTTGTTTTGTCTTTGCGCCGCTTATCAGTGTAAGGCACCGGATCAGGTGGAGTGGCATCAACGCGGGGCTCTTGAGGAGTACGAAGCTGGAATTGAAGTGCAGCGAGGCAAATCTGCGCAGGCGTGCGCTTGCGTCGGCAGCGGCGCAGTCGTTTGGCCGGCTCCACAATTTCGCTCGCGAAACATGCGCTAACGACGCTAACGACGCATGCAACGATGGACTCGCCGCCACGTCGGATATACCTTTACTCTTGGTAGCCTCCGGGGTGCTGCTTACGCTGCGCAGCAACAGCGACCTCACGTGCTTTCTTTTGATGTCATTGCTGCTGCCGCATTTGCTCAATGAAGCGTTTTGACAGCGAGCTTCCACGATCGTCAAGTGCGCTGTGTTCATGCTAGTTCTTGCGCGCGCGACATCATGCTTGTTTATTTATTCATACTAGCGGACAATGTTCTGTGGCTATGAAGGGAAAGCTACGGAAGCAAAGCGCACACAAGTTAAAGCTCTTCTGAAAAGAGTCACGCGTTTTAGTCCTAGTAAGTTTGAGCTGGGGAAGACAGAACATAAACAAGTTATTTGGAACAGTTAAATAAGATAGTACACACCAGTGAGTGTAAAGGCTTACTTATTTTGCTGCTTTTCCCTTCCGCGTATGGGAAAATGCGAAACCGTCGTACATGGAAGCTTCGTCGATTCAGTGTCGGTTCCGAGCAACCAAAATCACTGTCAATAACTTCCTGACTACTTGGCATCGTAACACATTTGCAGCAGTCACGCACCCGTAGCTTTCCATTCATAGCCACAGAACGTTGTCCGGGAGTATATTAGACTATGTTTACAAGTTTATGCGGCAGCTAAAACTGCTATCCCTACTTCGCATGGTTGTCCAATTATTTGCTATGGCAATCGATGCGTCGCCTTTCACACAAAACTGCGACTTCTTTTTTACTTTCTCATGCTAGGAAATGTTAGGATATAATTGGGTTACCAAGATTTCAGAAAAAAAAAGCAATATCTTTTTTTTTCAAAATGTCCCCAGATTTAGCATCCATACCTGTAGGGTTATCAAGGGTTGCGTCGCCAAATACTTGACGCCTGGCGTCCCACACTCGGAAACGCGCTGGCCCACCCCAAAGGGCCTGCTGCACGCGCCTTCCGTGGCTGTGGCTCTCTCGCGGCCGCCACACACGCGCACTCATTTGGGCCATGTTGGTAGCCAAACGAGAGTACGGATAAGTGTCAAGCCCTTTAGCAATCTTTCCTCTCTGTGAAAGGGCCCTGGGGTATCCCGAGTACTTTACTGAGTTGCTTCGCTGTTTACCGCTGATAGAAAGTATTCATGGTTGTCTGCTGTTTGTTACGCAGGAATTGACGTGGCTGCCGGGGACGGGGTCTACAGTGCTGCGTTTTTCGCTTTCGACGTGGCCGGCCATTATGCGGTTCAAATGCGTGCCAGGGGTCGTCGAGGTACGTCCTACGTAGTGCTTTTTCTCGGCTGTAGCCCAGCCATAGCAGAAAGAAACAAGCTAACCTAACGGCAGGTGACCCAGCTTTTCTAAACCATTACTTGCCGGGAGGTCTACTGTACTGCGCTCATTGTTGTCTGATAGAGCATGGGATTTCGGCATGCACAAAGTAGTCCTAACGGTACTTCATCGCACTGAACCAAATAGAACTTTCGTTCAAATAATTAAATTTCTGGCCTTACTTGGCAAATCACAATGCGGTTAGGAGGTATACACCGTCGCAGTGGAGCCCGGTTTAATTTCGTCCACGGCGTGCGCGCAGTGCGCGACCCTGCACGGGCGCCGTTACGTGCCCGTCGAAACGCAGTCGTCGATGGAACACACAAACTCAAACTTAGGAGGCAAAACTTTCGTGGCATTTTCACTGCTACATTACAGAGAGATGTCTAGTGTTGTTTCCGCTCTACGCCTCTGTAAGTAATTCACTAATTGTGCTTTTACGAATGTAATTTAGCAGGCTTTCGCACGAAGCTCTCCATTAAACAGAGGCCAGGCTAAAAGGATGCATTCGCTTGTACAATGGCCCCTATGAAGCAATTAATTAAGATGCACTTAAGTGTAGATACAGGTGGACTTGTGTCTAATATATTCGGAAAACGTCACTGCTACAATGACCGCTATACCAGACAACGATGCATATGTCCCGTTAAAAGTGAAGCTGAAACACTTTTCGAAAAAAATGAGTTCCCTGCGGCAGTGTACAGTTTTTAGTCCACTGAACACGAATATCTAGATTAAAAAGGGCGGAAACGAACGCAAGCGGCTCTTTTTGGCAAGAAAACGCGCAGCAGTGCCTCAGCAATTCATGGATTTGAAAACCGTTTCAGCTTCCCTTTAAGTGACGGTAAAGATCGCAACAATAGCATGACTGCGAGTCATGAGAACAACCATTTATTGGGAGAAGTCGGGCCAAGACAACCAAGAAACACTCGACTACAACGACAGTGGCGACCACAGCCGATGGTCGTCAAAATGTGATATATGGGTCAAGGGCGCCACCTGTTTATACGTGACTCATCGTACATTCTAGCGTAATCACTGGTGCTCACGTACGTTTCAGAATGTCTATGCACCACCATCACGTCGCGCATGCAATCTGATTATAGAACATTCTCTCGCGATAGAGTAGACGACTATACCCGGGAAAGTTTCAATACATGAAAGTGCATCCCGCGCTGAGCGATAGAGTTGTAACAGTTGTAAACCGGGGAGAGGCGGTCACCTGAAGATGGATAAACATTGTATGCTTGTCAGTACAGTGGTAGTTGAGGACGACAAACCCGGCAAAGGGCAATATCTTCACACACCTTTGAGCGATCCAGAACATGCAGACAAACGAAACTAACCGACCGCCAACTATCTAACTTTATCGAGGTAATACCTACGTTCGTCGTGCAGAAGCAAGAAATGGAAAGTGGAGTTTCTCCCGATTTGCTGATGCCGGGTCGCTGTGGGTGGGAGCTGTCGACAGCGACTTGGCCTATGCGCCTGCGACCGTGCGAGATCTGCGCGTGGAAGGGGTGAGGCGCACTGCACAGGGGTGGCTTGTCACCCTGGCATGGACCGCATCAGGTGACCAGCAGGATCAAGGCACGAGTACGTGCAGCAGGCCTTAGTATGCTCTTGTTTGTGTATTTATCTTGTAATATTCAATTGACTGAGTTTAATTACTAAAACCGTAGAAGGTGACATTCTTTTGCTGTAATTTCTTTTTGCACCTTTTACAAATTTCTATATTTTGTGTTTACCAAATATGCTGTTTGTGATACCTTGTGTCGGGTTCCAGTTTCGGTTTCGAATCGTTACGTCAGGGCGTCACTCAGCGCCAAACGCTGTAAGTATACCTGCTGTGTTTCCGCTCGCTGGAATAAAACCGTTCTTTGTCTGGTCCCTGACTCGAGCAGTCCGGCTGTTCTTTCGCGGCGCTGCGCGCCAGGCCGTTAGGCCTCATGCTGTAGGTCCTGCGTCCGGCCACCCCGTGGACGCTACTACACTGTTCATGCCCAGAACGTTTTACACATCACCTCGTATTATCATGCTTTGATCAATGAGCTATTTACTGTTTGTGGTAAAGCTGGCGACAGAGTAGCTGCCGACGTGCCATCCGAACGGGCCCGCCGCCTTCACGCGGCTACGGATGACGCGCTGTCAATGAGACGGGGGCGTCACACCGGTCACACGATATTACCGATTTGCTGAGATGCGACCTAGAAACGAGAACAGTGCTAGCTTCAGTTTATTTCAAAAACACTTCACGAGTCGTGTGCGCGTTTTTGGTAGGTATACACGTAGTAACAGTACTCGTGCAAGGCATAGAAGTGGCATAATTACAATAAAGATAAAGAAGTTGAAAATTTAGCCTGCATGGGACAGATGTTCCGAATTATTATAATCAAAATATGGGTTCAGAAAGTTCGGCAATGAGAATCCCTTGTGGGTTCTTTTTCCTTTTTTTGAATATAGGTAGGACATTAGGCAATATAATAACAAAAACTCGGTTGCGCACGATACCGCCCTGTTCCAAAGCGGACGCTCATAGCATCCATCCATCCTTAATATAACTGGAACATGTCCAATCCATGTGCAGAGTAGATGAATATACATGCAGCTGTGGCGTTTCGCAATATACCGTGCTTTCCCTTATCAATTTCTAACTCTTTGCGGAATCTCATCTGCGGTAGTATAGAGCTATTCGGCCTGACCAGGTTGCTTTAGTTTAAGAGGCGAACATCACTTCTTGACAGTTCATTGTGGTAAGTTACATAGTCAACAAAGTTTACTTGATAACCTAATTATTCTCGTTGCGTTCGTTAAACTTGTGAAATTAAAACCGAGCCACTGGCAAATAACATCTGCTTAACAGAAATGCTTCGAATTGTAGCAGTTCTTAAATATTTGTCCCAGAAATGCGGTTCGAACTACCTTAGTTATTTCAGCAAATGTTCACCAAAAGCTTTCTTGTCACATTTCGGGAAGTAAATAACCGCCAGCTCTTACGCATCCTTTAGCAGATTTTGGAAATCGATTTCTTTGCTTGGAGGAATGCCAGTAAACTGGAAGGAACCCAGAGCAAATCACGAGGAAGTAAAAGACAGGAATATTACAGTGTAAGGCATCTTCATAAGCCTGAAAGAGCGTAGGTTTGGGCATGCTGGTATTGCATAAGTTTTACGTTTTTAGCGCATGAAAAGGGACGAGAGACAGAAGTATGCCGTGTACTTAGCGCTCTGGCCACGTCATACTTCTGTCTCTCGTCCCTTTTCGTGCAATAAAAACGTAAAAGTCCTAAGCCTGATCATCATCAGCAGCAGCAGCCTTGTTACGCCCACTGCAGGGCAAAGACCTCTCCCATACTTCTCCAGCAACCCCGGTCATGTAATAATAATGGCCATGTCGTCCCTGAAAACTTCTTAATCTCATCCGCCCACCTAACTTTCTGCCGCCCCCTGCTACGCTTCCCTTCCTTTGGAATCCAATCCGTAACCTTTATTGACCATCGGTTATCTTCCCTCCTCATTACATGTCCTGCCCATTCCCATTTATTTTTCTTGATTTCAACTAAGATATCATTAACTCGCGTTGGTTCCCTCACCGAATCTGCTATTTTCTTATCCCTTAACGTTACACCGATCATTCTTCTTTCCATAGCTCGTTGCGTCGTCCTCAATTTAAGTAGAACCCTTTTCGTAAGCCTCCAGGTTTCTGCCCCGTAGGTAAGTACTGGTGAGACACAGCTATTATACACTCTTCTGTTGAGGCATAATGGCAACCTGCTGTTCATGGTCTCAGAATGCCTGCCAAACGCACCCCCAGCCTATTCTTATTCTTCTGATTATTTCAGTCTCACGATCCGGATCCGCCGTCACTACCTGCCCTAAGTAGATGTATTCCCTTACGACTTCCAGTGCCTCGCTGCCTATTGTAAATTCCTGTTCTCTTCCGAGACGGTTCAACATTACTTTAGTTTTCTGCAGAATAATTTTTAGACCCACTCTTCTGCTTTGCCTCTCCAGGTCAGTGAGCATGCATTGCAATTGGTCCCCTGAGTTACTAAGCAAGGCAATATCATCAGGGAATCGCAAGTTACTAAGGTATTCTCCATTAACTTTTATCCCCAATTCTTCCCAATCCAGATCTCTGAATACCTCCTGTAAACACGCTGTGAATACCATTGGAGAGATCGTGCCTTCCTGCCTGACGCCTTTATTGGGATGCTGTTGCTTTCTTTATGGAGGACTACGGTGGCTGTGGAGACGCTGTAGATATCTTTCAGTATATTTACATACGGCTCGTCTACACCCTGATTCCGTAATGCCTCCATGACTGCTGAGGTTTCGACTGAATCAAACGCTTTCTCGTAATCAATGAAAGCTATATATAAGGGTTGGTTATATTCCGCACATTTCTCTATCACCTGATTGATAGTGCGAATATGGCCTATTGTTGAGTAGCCTTTACGGAATCCTGCCTGGTCCTTTGCTTGACAAACGTCTAAGGTGTTCCTGATTCTATTTGCGATTGCCTTATTAAATATTTTGTAGGCAACTGACAATAAGCCGATCGGTCTATAATTTTTCAAGTCTTTGGCATCCCCTTTCCTACGGATTGGGATTATGTTAGCGTTCTGCCAAGATTCTGGCACGCTCGAGGTCATGAGGCATTGCGCATACAGGGTTGCCAGTTTCTCTAGAACAATCTGCCCACCATCCTTCAAGAAATCTGCTGTTACCTGATCCTCCCCAGCGGCCTCCCCCCTTTGCATAGCTCCCAAGGCTTTCTTTACTTCCTCCGGCGTTACCTTTGGGATTTCGAATTCCTCTGGAATAATTTCTCTTACATTATCGTCGAGGGTGCCACTGGTACTGTATAAATCTCTATAGAAATCCTCAGCCACTTGAACTATCTCATCCATATTAGTAATGATATTGCTGGCTTTGTCTCTTAACGCATACATCTGATTCTTGCCAGTTCCTAGTTTCTTCACTGCTTTTAGGCTTCCTCTGTTCCTGAGAGCATGTTCAATTCTATCCATATTATACTTCCTTATGTCAGCTGTCTTACGTTTGTTGGTTAACTTCGAAAGTTCTGCCAGTTCTATTCTGGCTGTAGGGTTTGAGGCTTTTATACATTGGCGTTTCTTGATCAGATCTTTCGCCTCCTGCGATAGCTTACTGGTATCCCGTCTAATGGAGTTACCACCGACTTCTATTGCACACTCCTTAAAGATGCCCACAAGATTGTCGTTCATTGCTTCAACACTAAGGTCCTCTTCCTGAGTTAAAGCCGAATGCCTGTTCTGTAGGTTGATCCGGAATTCCTTTATTTTCCCTCTTACCGCTAAATCACTGATCGGCTTCTTATGTACCAGTTTCTTCCGTTCGCCCCTGAGGTCTAGGCTGAATCGATTTCTTACCATCCTATGGTAACTGCAGCGCACCTTGATGAGCACGTCCACATCTTGTATGATGCCAGGGTTAGCGCAGAGTATGAAGGCTATCTCATTTCTAGTCTCGCTGTTCGGGCTCCTCCACGTCCACTTTCGGCTATCCCGCTTGCGGAAGAAGGTATTTATTATCCGCATATTATTCTGTTCCGCAAACTCTGCGAATAACTTTCCCGGTGCTATTCCTAGTGCTTATGCCCTATTCCCCCACTGCCTTGTCTCCAGCCTGCTTCTTGCCTACCTTAGTATTGAAGTCGCCCATCAGTATAGTGTATTTAGTTTTCACTCTACCCATCGCCGATTCCACGTCTTCATAGAAGCTTTCGACTTCCTGGTCATCATGACTGGATGTAGCGGCGTAGACCTGTACAACTTTCATTTTGTACCTCGTATCAAGTTTCACAACAAGACCTGCCACCCTCTCGTTAATGCTATAGAATTCCTGTATGTTACCAGCTATATCCTCATTAATCAGGAATCCGACTCCTAGTTCTCGTCTCTCCGCTAAGCCCCGGTAGCACAGGACGTGCCCGCTTTTGAGCACTGTATATGCTTCTGTTGTCCTCCTAGCTTCACTGAGCCCTATTATATCCCATTTACTTCTCTGTAATTCCTCCAATAGCACTGCATGACTCGCCTCAATAGATAACGTTCTAGGGTTAAACGTTGCCAGGTTCATATTGCAAGCCTAATAAGCCTTATTCCATGTTGCAGTTGCAAAACGTTCCGTATAGTGAATAATTTAAAACTGCTGAAGTCGCTTAGTGTGGTTATTGTGACTTATTCTCCATGTAAAATTTGCCTCTTATATGCAATCCACTTGAAACGAAAAGCAGCGCTGTTTGGTACTGGGGACTTATTAAAAACGTGTTCGACGGTAAAAGAACAGGAAATAGTATGCAATACCTAATTTCGCTCATTCCATTGCGATAGCGACCTCTTTTCTCGTTTGGTGTATAAAAAAAAGACCAATGAACTTACTGAAAATTCTATCCCACACAACATGCGTTAGTGACAGGAAATGTTTAATGAATATTTACAAGAGTTCTCAGAAGAGTTTGGGTGCGTGCTAGTTGGTACGAATATGGTACGGATCGTACAGCGCTCGTCCTGTGTCCCCCCTTGTCCATGTTATTTTTTGGCGCTGTTTTATATATGAATTTACGAAAACCTGATTCGATCACGATTGGACGATGGTGCCATCCTATGCAACTCTGCAGCCCGGAGCGCGCTAAAGATACTAGATCCCGTCCACCATCTAGGTATACTCCTGGCCATTCACGCTTTCAGAACAAACACTAGCTATATTTTTTTGCAGTACTGCCAGTCTCAATGAGACCAAAGTTACAGAAACAATTTTACAGAAAGAAACAAATAGGTCATGTTAGATGGCACATTAAAAAAAAAGAAAGGAAAAGGGAAAAAGCTTCCTTAACTACTGCAGAAATCACCAATGATACAATACTTTTTGTTGGTGTCACAATATGGCTATAACAATATAACAATGTAGTTTGTATAACAATACAGAAAATATTGTGTTACAAGAATTTATATAAAATGTAGCGAATGAATGGCCCCTGTAAGATTAGAGAACTTTTACAGCTAACAGACAACCGCGCAGAAGCGGCCAGTGTGGGGGTTTGGGGGTTGAAATGCAGAAATTCCACGCACAGAAATAAGTATTACAGTTTAAGATATGTGGGTGTGTTAAGCGGCGTCTTCTCTGTTTGATGTCTCTAGTAGGTTGATGAATGATGAAAGTGAGGGAGAGGAAACTATGTCTGCGTGGAGGAGATTCCATTCTCTGATCGCACGTGGGAAAAGTGAAAACTTGAACATGTCATTGCGAACACTGTACTGATTTAGTGTAAATGGGTGATTTTTTCGCGATAGACGTGATGTAGACAAAGTAACATACTTAGTTCGGTCTATCTTATAACTGTCGTGCATTAGTTTTGAGCGGGCGTGTCTGGCCCTAACAGATAGTGTTTCAAGACCTGCATCAGCTAAGAGATTTGTAGGGGAGTCATAGGGCCTGTATTTGTTAAAAATGAACCTCACAGCTTCTTTTTGTGCCTTTTCTAGTTTTGATATGTTAGATGATGTATGTGGAAACCAGATGATGTTAGCGTATTCTAAGACGGGGCGAGCAAAAGTTGTATAGGCTAGTATTCTGGTGTGTTTCGGTGCAAGGCGTAAATATCGTCTAAGAAAAGAAAGCTTTGGTAATGCGACTGAGGTAATATTATCAATATGTGAGTTCCATGAAAGGCCAGAAGAGAATGTCAAACCCAGTTATTTGTGGTTATTTACTTTATTCAGGCAAGTGCCACCGAGGGCGTAAGAAAATCCTGAAGGCTTCTTTTTTGTTGTAAAGGACATGCATACAGATTTAGTGGTGTTAATTGACATTTGCCATTCTTTACACCAATTGGACACCAAGGCGAGTGCTCTGTTTAATAATAAGTGGTCTGCCTAACTGACAATTTCTTTATAACTAATACAATCATCCGCGAAGAGCTTGATTTCACATTCATTGTTAGCAGCAATGCCGTTAATAAAGATCAAAAATAGCAATGGGCCCAATACTGACCCTTGGGGAACACCTGATGTGACAGCTACAGACCTGGAAGGGGTGTTACCTACAATAACATATTGTGTTCGATGTGATAAGAAGTCTTTATCCATGCAGTAATCTGACCACCTCCGATTGCAGCCTCCAGTTTTGCAACTAATTCTTGCGTGGCTTACACAATCAAATGCTTTACTGAAGTCGAGGAGGATCATGTCTCTCTGGCTTCGGTTATTTAGGTTGAGCGCAAGGTCATGCACCACTTCGGTTAGTTGTGTGACCGTTGAGAGGGCACTTCTAAAGCCGTGTTGTTGAGGTGTTAATACATGTTCTTGCTCGAGAAATATAGTGATGTGTTTGAAGATAATATGTTCGAATATTTTACAAGATGTGCTGATACGTGAGACTAGCCTGTAGTTAGAAGGTTCGTTGCTGTCGCTGGATTTATGTATAGGAATTACCTTCGCTTTTTTGCAGTCATCTGGTAGTTGTGCGGACGCGAGGGATTTGCTGTATATAATCACAAGGTATTGGCTACACCATTCTGCATACGTCTTTAAAAATTCATTCGGGATATCACCTGGCCCGTTAGCTTTCTTGATGTCGATATTAAGCAATAGATTAAGAACTCCGGCATTGGTAATGTTTAATGAATCGGTGGTTTTAGGTAGGAAGGGTAGGGAAGGAAGTAAGCCATTATCTGAAGTGAAAACCGAAAAGAAAAAAAGTTATTGAAGGTGTTCGTTCGAGCCGTTTTCTCTTCTACAGACCGTTCGGGTGACACGCCTAAGCACGGGCGAAAGTATTTCCGAAACCTGTGTTGATTGTTGGTAATGAAGTCGGGGAATCTCGTGCTGAAATAGTGATGCTTTGCATTTTTTGAATTCTCTTTGAAGTCAGCGAGAGCGGAGGTCAGTTTGTCCTTCAAAGATTGATTCGGCCCTTTTTTTAATAGTATGTCTAAGTCTTTTTACTTTACGCTTCGCTTGAGGGACCTCACGCGATATCCATGGGTTTTTCTTTTGTCGTTTGCAGCGTGTCATCGGGATGAAGTTTGTTGTGCAGTGTAGCACGATTGACTTAAATTGATGCCACAAAGTGTTGACGTCACAACACGTTTCTGAAGCTGCTTGATGAAAAGCATCAAACTCGCGTGACAGGTGAGTGAGAATACAGTCATGAGCTGCTCTACGAAAATCAAGTAGAGCACGCTCCAGGTTTAGCTTCTTTATGTTGCCTTCAAGCGAGAGCTTACATTTAGGTATGTCGTGGTCCGATATACCACCGACTATTGCCATCTCAATTACGTGAAGTGGTAAATGGTTACTTATGAGTATGAGATCAAGTATGCTATTCGTAGAGCCGTGTGAGCGAGTTGGCTGGTCGACGACCTGGTTGAGGTTGAAGTTTAGAATTAGATCCGTAAGTGCTGTGGATGTGGCTGAAGTGTAGTGCATGGTACTCCAGTTCAGATCTGGTAAATTGAAGTCCCCTATGAGGATCACTCTACTGGAACGAACGTGGAATTGTATATACTCCTGCAAGGCAAGCACGCCTTCAGATCCACTAGTAGGGCTTCGATAGACGCAACCAGTAAATATACCGGTATCATTGTACAATATTTTACAAAATACAGCTTCCGCGTTGAAGCTTTCGGGGAGTGGAACGAATGGAATATCATTCTTAAGAAGCAGTGCCACGCCACCACCACGAGACAGCCTATCTTTACGAATAACAGAGTTACCTGGTGGAGATATCTCGTGATTGAAGATATCTGGGGACAGCCAGGTTTCAGTGATGGCCACTATATCCGCATTGTGTTCATGTAACAGTCCTTCCAGGAGTTCTACCTTGTTTACTATGCTTCTCGCATTCATATTAAGCACTGTTAGGGTCTGAAGTTTCTTTGTTAGGGTCTTACATTTGTTTGACTTAACCCGCCGTGGTTGCTCAGAGGCTATGGTGTTGGGCTGCTGAGCACGAGGTCGCGGGATCGAATCCCGGCCACGGCGGCCGCATTTCGATGGAGGCGAAATGCGAAAACACCCGTGTGCTTAGATTTAGGTGCACGTTAAAGAACCCCAGGTGGTCAAAATTTCCGGAGTCCTCCACTACGGCGTGCCTCATAATCAGAAAGTGGTTTTGGCACGTAAAACCCTAAATATTATTGTTTGACTTCGAGTTGATGGACGATTTCTTTCTATGTTTTTTGTAGTGACACTCTCATTTATTTCGTGATCCCAAACAAATACGCGATCATTTATGTAGAGCTTATCATATGATAAAGAGACTTTTTCGTGTTTTTTCCGATTGGGGTTTGCACTACCCAAGAGTTCCTTTCTAGTCTCCTGCATTTTGCGGCTGAAATCCTCTCCGATAGACAAGTTGGAGCCTTTGAGCCTGTAGCCTTTTCGCAATATTTGAGTCTTATGTCTAGTGTCGAGAAGCCTGAATATGATTGCTCTGGTTTTATTTCTTGAATTTCTACCTAAACGGTGGATGCGCTCAATACCAACGCGTTCCAGACCAAGAGTGTTCTTAATTATGTGGTCGTTCACAGCCGTTTCTCGGCTTTCACTGCTTTCTCCCTCTGTTTCAGGGAGGCCATATACTAATAGGTTTGCTCGTCTGCTCCGATTTTCTACGTCTTCGGCTCTCTTTAAGCCTTTGTAAGCGCACCTTCATATCTCTTATCTCATATTCAAGGAATGACACCTTTGCCTTGTTTGCTGTTAACACGTCTAACTTTTGATCCATCTGAACTAGGCGTCCCTCTTTAATATCTTTGATATCAGCGGCTATGTCTTTAACTTGTTTGGTGATCTGGTTGATGTCACGTGCCGGGTTAGATTCTATATCACCGCACAACAATAGCAGCTCTTTCAAATACAATGTGATGTCGATGCAAATCAAAACACAATCGACCGAATCAGCGGCAAGGCGAGTCCGTGGGCACGGCAGCAATAGCTGAAGTGGGTCGTTTGATCGAAAGCATAAACCATATCGTCTCACCTGCACAACGAAAACGAAAGGAATAGATGCCACCATCGCAACTACGCGGCCGTGCAAAATGAAGCCGTAGTGCCGAGGGAGGCCTTTTACACGGGCGCTGTGGTGAGGCGCTGCTTGTTGGCCGTGCAGCTGCGCAGGCGAGTGACGTATCCTGCTGTCCCACGGTGAATCGCGAAAACCACCTTGCATGTGCATATTTTTGACAATGATATCTCGCGCGCTGGTCTGGTGGGCCTGCGCGAAGCTAGTGCGTTCAGGATGGTCCGTGCGCACTCCAGCCACGGAACACAGCAGGACGAAGAAAAGCTGCACAACGAAGGCGAAAGGATTAGATGCCACCATCGCAACTGAGCTGCCGTGCCCAATTGTTTAAGCTATTGAAAGCTTAAACGTAGAATGAAATGAGTGGTCCCTACATCTGCGCAGAACATACATCAGTACCACATATTTTGTCAAAATACACCCTCATCATAAACATCCATGCTATAATACCGTTAAGAATATGACTTGTGATAAACTTTTTCGTAATCGTCCCTGTGTATGACAGTCTTTCTCACTGCGTGTAAAATAGCTTAACCATGAAATGCATGTCCCACTCTTCAAATATCGATTAATTGAATCAGCCAAGCTGTTACCTCCTTGGAAGTTGCATGTGGTAGAATGTGATACTTCTAGAAATTACAAAGCACGTGTCAGAGGTCGAAATCCGAATGAATTTTTCTGAAATTCAATCGAAGCACTTCTTCACAGTGTCTTACACTCACGCTTGTAAGTCTCATGCCGGTGTATCGAATGCAGGCGTTAGTTCCGGTGTACTCCACGCGTAAACAAATATCAGTATGGCTGAGGCCCATGCTTTATTGTCCGCTGTGAAGCATGTAAGGAAATGAAAACGTCCCCAAATGCGTGTGTGCGCGCGCGTGTGTGTGTGTGTGTGTGTGTGTGTGCGCACACACACACACACACGCGCGCACACACACACACACACACACACACACACACACACACACACACACACACACACACACACACACACACACACACACACGCACACACATTGACACGTGTACTTATCTCTAGCGGGCAACCACGTTTGGCCGCCTAACAAATGTTATCGCGCAGCGCAGGACGCGCCTGCATGTAAAAAAAGTGTCTGGAATGTTATCGATGGTTCCGTCCACTGCCTTTCACCGTCACTTGTGTAATCTGATTGCATGTATGCGCAACGCGAATAGTGTAGAACTTTGTGGAAGACACGCGGGTCCCATCGGTTAATCTGGAACATTCCACGACTGATCTATAAAGGCCGACGCGCTTGACCCGCTGATCAGATTTTCGACGATCGCTGACCGTATTCGCCGCTATCGTTGTGCTATAAGTGTAGCCTGTTTTGTGGGCACAGGCTCGCCCAATAAAAGTTATATTTTTGCCGCTCACAGTATTGCTACTGTGTTATTCGACGTCACCACCACGTGACATCTGTTGGAGGTGCTTTGCGTTCATGTACCAGACGCCCCCACAAAGCCGTGACCCAAGCCCTCACGCGGAAGACACCAACGTCGCCAAGAGCTAGCGAGGTAGCCGCAGGCTGCAAGGACTGCCCCCGGAGCACGGACTTTTGGCTGAGACGACCAGGAAGTTCGCCATCAAGTCCACCCCAATGGCAGCCCCAGCGTCCCCCGTCGTGCTGCAGCAGCCCAGGGAGCCTCCGACGTTCCGCGGTTCAACTTTCGAGGACCCGGAAAGCTGGCTTGAGACGTATGAGAGAGTCGCTACATTTAACAACTGGAACAGTGACGACAAACTGCGACATGTCTTCTGCGCATTGGAAGACGCGGCCAGGATGTGGTTCGAGAACCGAGAAGCCACCTTAACGACCTGGGGCCTTTTCCGAAGCGGCTTCCTGCAGACATTCGCAAGCGTCGTACGCCGAGAACGAGCCCAAGCGCTATTAGAAACCCGGGTGCAGCTACCTAATGAGACAACCGCGAGCTTCACGGAGGAAATGAGCCGTCTCTTCCGCCATGCCGACCCTGAAATGCCCGAGGAGAAGAAAGTCCGCCTACTCATGCGTGGTGTGAAGGAGGAACTTTTTGCCGGAATGGTACGAAGCCCACCGAAGACCGTCGACGAGTTTCTTCGCGAGGCCACCAGCATTAAGGCACTCGAGATGCGAAACCGGCAATTCGACCGCCCCACGAACTCGGCAATCTACGCTGGAGTTCAGTCACTGACCACCGACGACCTACGCGAGACTATCCGAGCGGTCGTGCGGGATGAGCTACAGAAGCTGTTCCCACCATCACAGCCTCAAATGGCTTCGATTGCCGACGCCGTACGTGAGCAGCTCCAACAACAACTCGGAGTAGCCCCTGAATCGCCGCAGCCTCAGCCGCAAGCGATGACCTACGCCGCCGTCGCCCACCGTCAAGGTCCCCCTCCGCTACCGCGCCACGGCGCCGAAACGCCACCATTCTGTCGACCACCACCGCCGCCGGCAGCACGCCCACCCGTCGCCCAGTGCACCTACCCGAGGAATACAGACGTATGGCGCGCTCCTGACCACCGCCCTCTCTGCTACCACTGCGGAGAAGCGGGTGCCCTCTACCGACGATTTTCTACCGACGTGGTCAACGCTCCGCGCCCGCAGCAAGGTGAACGCCCTCGCGATATCGACGACTACCTTGCCGCTACTCGACCGTCGTGTTCGCCATCACCAGGCCTTTACCTGTCGCCGCAGCGCCGACCATCACTAGCCCAGCCTGGGGCCGGTTAGCGAGCCCATATCGGGAAAACTAAAAGCAGCAACCGATGGATGTGCGGTTGCTGTTCGTCGAACTGACGAAGATCCTCCGCCGCCGACGAAGACGCCGAAGAAACTACCTCGACGACACAACGACACGCCGCCGTCCCGACGAAGTCTGGAAGCAAAGAATACGACGACGAAAGACGACCTGACGACGCGACGTTCCAGCTTCAGTTCAACACGACGCAGCCGTGATCCGACGCCAAGACCTAACTGCAACGCCAGACAAAGAACCACCGACCTCGACGTGCTTCTCGAAGGCCACGCAGTTACCGCCTTAGTGGACACAGGGGCCGATTACTCCGTTATGAGTGGACACGTCGCCGCCCAGTTGAAGAAGATTAAGACTGCATGGGAAGGCCCTCAAATTCGGACCGCTGGAGGGCACCTCAT
Source organism: Dermacentor variabilis (assembly GCF_050947875.1). Classification (NCBI taxonomy): domain Eukaryota; kingdom Metazoa; phylum Arthropoda; class Arachnida; order Ixodida; family Ixodidae; genus Dermacentor; species Dermacentor variabilis. The sequence goes on from NC_134570.1 coordinate 231,942,958, forward strand.
CACACCGACTGGAATCTGCACGGCAAGAATAACCATTCATTGCAGGACTTACCCTGCCACCTTCGTTATCCTCCAACAGTGTTCACGAGACGTCATTCTCGGTATGGACTTCCTGAACCAACACGGAGCAATCATCGACCTGAAGTCGAAGTCAATAACGCTGCCGGAAGATAAAGCGATACTGCCGGAGAGTCCTCGTAGTCACCACGCCTTGAGTGCGCTCGAAGATCAAGTGAGCATCGCGCCTCGCTCCAACATAGTTATTTCGGTCGGCACCGAAACACCCGCTGACGTAGAAGGCGTCATCGAAGGCGACCAACGTCTACTGCTAGACCGTGAAATTTGCGTCGCAAGAGGGATCGCTCGACTGCATGGAGGGAAAACTGAAGTGTTGCTGACAAACTTCAGCCAGGAGTTCAAGCACATTAATAAGGGCACGATGATCGCGTACATCGAGGAAATTCTGGAAACCATTAACGAGTTTGTCCTCTCGGATTCCGCCGCATCTACCCTGACGACGATGGTTCCCGAACCAGACTACGACATTAATCCAAGTCTCCCCGTGATTAAGCAACAGCAGCTCAGAAGTCTGCTCCGAAGATACAAAGGCTGCTTCTCGACGCCATCGAGGATTCGACAAACACCAGTCGCCAAGCATCGCATAATCACCGAGGAGTGAGCTCGACCACTCCGCCAGAGCCCTTACCGAGTTTCGCCGCGAGAACGTGCAGCTATAAGAGAACAAGTCGACGAAATGCTGCGCAACGACATCATCAAGCCGTCGAAAAGCCCGTGGGTATCCCCTGTTGTCCTGGTAAAGAAAAAGGACGGAACCCTACGTTTCTGCGTCGATTATCGACGTCTGAACAAGATCACGAAGAAGGAAGTATACCCCCTCCAACGAATAGAAGACGCATTGGATCGGCTCTGCAGCGCTAAATACTTCTCGTCGATGGACCTCAAGTATGGCTATAGACCTCAGACTCTGGCCAGGTGGCGCTGCGGATAAACCCGTCACCAGCGCCCCCATCGCAGCCTTGGCGCGAACTGAGTAGTGCAAGAAGAGCCGTCCGCAAGCAAAGATGCATAGGCCACAATGGACCCTTCTCTTTCGTTTGTGTTGAGGCGCGGTTTCCTAAAAATCACGGGCCTGGAAAGCTTCTTCCGCCCATCCACGCTTCGGAAAGGAAGCTCAGCAAGGCGAAGTACGTGTACAATATAAAATAAAGTCTCAAGTGTTCTTTCCGCGTGCTCCAACTCGCAAGTACAGGTAGCATCAGGTTTATCTATAGGCATATCGGCCTTAAAATCTAAACATTTCAAATTGGTTCATATTGAATATGTCGTGAACACAAGACTAAGTATCTCCTATACTTTTATGTATTTTATCGTAATGTTTTGTCTCGCAATTATTTACAGAGAGTAAATCCTTTCATAGCCTTTTCTAGGGCGGCAAACAGCGTGCGATCATAACGAAAGTAAGCTTCCTACGATGCCTACGCACTGCATCTTTCTTTCTCGCAGGAGCTACAGCATCGCTCAGTACCTTAATTTGAACTTTTCGCAGACGCTTCGAGCAACAAGCGCGCACAAATAAATGTAAATAAATGCGACATTTCTTTCTTTACACACGTGCGTTACTTCGCAATTACTCATCCAGTGCTCCTACAGCAACTTTATTTCTAACATTTGAAAAACGCAGTCGAGCAGGCTCAGCACATTGCGAAGCGTGCTTGTTGTATCGGCGCAGGACACAAAATACCGAAAGTAGAAATGAGCGCGCGATACAACGATGCTCTAGAAGAGTATTTTGAATTCATAAACGAACCGAAATGTTTGGTTAAGCTGACCTGCCAAATCTCTTCGTTGCACTTGCTGAGTCAAGTGGAGGCAGACGTCTGTTAAAAGGTAGAGATATCGATGGCACATAAGCAGGATGGTTCGCAACGTTGTTTTTTCTGTTACGAACGAAGGGGCGGCTGCAGATTGAGTTTTCGCGTGGTTACCACGGTCCTCCGTCGGTGCTACGCAACACAATTACAGAAGAACAAAATTGTCGCACTTTCTCGCGCGAGCCGCTGTGTTGTGGGGAATGCAAGTAATTCCATTACCCAACAGGCTGAACGGCCCGTATCCAGCGCTCTCGCCTTTCCCCTTCACACTATCGCGATGGCATACGGTGAAACTGAACGTTGTTATTCAGTCCTTCACGTTCATGGCAATTTACAAGACAACAGTAGCGTCGATTGCGGCGTTTCTTCGTAGCGCGCGGAGCTACCGCCGTTGCCATCGTTTCCGCCATCAGTCTGAAGAGTGAGCCAGTAAGCGCTTCATGGCAGTAAAAAAAAAATTAAATTATGGGGTTTTACGTGCCAAAACCACTTTCTGATTATGAGGCACGCCGTAGTGGAGGACTCCGGAAATTTCGGCCTCCTGGGGTTCTTTAACGTGCACTTAAATCTACATACACGGGCTTTTTCTCCCCCATCGAAATGCGGCCGCCGTGACCGGGATTCGATCCCGCGACCTCGTGCTCAGCAGCCCAACACCAAGCCACTGAGCAACCACGGCGGGTTTATGGCAGTTTGGCGGCGCGTCCGACTAGCGTAGAAATTCATAGCTCTCGGTCTGGGTGTTAAATGCGCAAAACACTCGCAATATGGACCAAAATCTCGTTAAATCGTTGTTTCGCAGTCGCAAGCTGCATAGGCAACTTAGCAAGGGAGCAGGGCTTCGCACTACTCAATTACTGCCTCTTCGCACCGGCAGGTGGCGCTACGCGCCTTACAAAACTCCAGAGTCTGACGTACATTGGCAAATAGAAGTCGACGAAAGAGATGGCGAAAAGACGGCCTTCATCACCCCAGACGGCCTCTGCGAGTTCAAGGTTATGCCATTCGAACTGTGCGCGGCGCCTGCAACGTTCCAGCGCGTCATGGACACGGTGTTAGCAGGATTGAAGTGGCAAACCTGTCTCGTTTACTTGGATGACGTCGTCGTCTTCGCCGGAAATTTCGACGATCACTTCAAGCGGCTTGCGACAGTACTAGAGGCCATCAAGTCGTCAGGGCTTAATCTGAAGCCACAAAAATGCCGCTTCGCTTACGATGAGCTTCTGTTCCTAGGCCACGTAATCAGCAAAGCTGGTGTCAGTCAAGACCCCCAAAAGACAGCTGCAATCGCACAGTTCCAGCAACCAATCAACAAGAGGGCAGTGCGTAGATTCCTTGGCATGCGTGCCTACTACAGGCGCTTTGTCAACGACTTTTCACGCATCGCCGAGCCGTTGACACGTCTAACTAAATGTGATGTTGAGTTCAAGTGGGAAACGCCGCAGGCCGACGCATTTGAAGAGCTCAAACGACGCATGCAGTCGCCGCCGGTACTTGCGCACTTCGACGAGTAGGCCGATACAGAAACCCATACTGACGCCAGTAGCCTAGGCCTCGGTGCCGTTCTAGTCTAGAGGAGAAATGGAGTCGTACAGGTGATAGCTTACTCTAGCCGGTCGCTGTCAAAAGTGGAAGGCAACTATTCTACGACCGAAAAGGAATGCCTCGCCATCGTTTGGGCTAGAGCTAAATTTCGCCCCTATCTTTATGGCAGGGCATTCAAAGTCGTCAGTGACCATCACGCGTTGTGTTGGCTAGCGAATTTAAAAGATCCTTCAGGACGACTGGCGCGGTGGAGCCTCAGACTACAAGAATACGACATCACTGTAACCTACAAGTCCGGACTAAAACACTCCAATGCCGATTGCCTATCACGCGCCCCCATTGACCCGCCGCCGCAAGACGACGAGAATGACGACGCCATCCTTGGAATGATAAGTGCGGAAGACTTCGCTGAACAGCAACGGGCAGACCCGGAGCTAAAAGGCCTGGTCGAATATTTGGAAGGGCACACCGACGTTGTCCTCAGGTCACTTAAGCGCGGATTATCTTCCTTCACGCTTCAAAACAATCTACTCATGAAGAACTTCTAACCAGTCCGCGCCAACTACATTCTTGTTGTCCCGTCAGGACTTCGTCCAGAAGTATTGCATGCCCTACATGACGATCCGACCGTTGGACACCTCGGGTTTTCCCGGACACTATCGAGGATACAAGAAAGGTATTGTTGGCCGCGCCTGACCGCCGACGTCGCCCGTTATGTCAGAACATGCCGAGACTGTCAGCGATGCAAGACACCACCGACAAGGCCAGCCGGATTACTACAGCCAATCGAGCCTCCTTGCCGACCATTCCAGCAGATCGGGATGGACTTGCTGGGACCCTTTCCGACGTTAATTACCGGAAATAAGTGGATCGTCGTGGCGACGGACTACCTCACCCGCTTCGCTGAAACAAAAGCACTGCCGAAAGCTAGCGCAGCCGAAGTGGTGAAGTTCTTTGTCGAAAACATCCTGCTGCGACATGGCGCCCCAGAAGTCCTCATCACCGACAGAGGAACGGCGTTTACAGCGGAGCTCACCCAAGCCATTCTGAAATACAGTCAGACAAGGCACAGGAGGACAACGGCCTACCACCCGCAGACGAATGGTCTTACGGAGCGGCTGAATAAGACCCTCGCCGACATGCTAGCGATGTACGTCGACGTCGAACACAAGACCTGGGATGCCGTCCTGCCGTACGTAACATTCGCTTACAACACGGCGGTGCAGGAAACAACACAGATCACGCCGTTCAAGCTGGTCTACGGCAGGAACCCGACGACGACGCTCGACGCCATGCTGCCGCACGTCACTGGCGAGGACAATCTTGACGTCGCTACCTATCTCCAGCGCGCCGAAGAAGCCCGACAGCTCGCCCACCTGCGGATCAAGAACCAGCAGAGGACCAACAGCCGACACTGCAACCTCCGACGACGCTTCGTCGAGTACCAGCCCGGCGATCGTGTTTGGGTATGGACCCCGATACGCCGACGCGGACTCAGTGAGAAACTACTGCGACGCTATTTCGGACCCAAGGCCATCCGACGTATTGGCGCACTGGACTATGAGGTCGTGCCAGACGGCATTGTGCATTCACAGCGGCGCCGCGCACGATCTGATGTGGTCCGCGTGGTGCGCCTTAAACCCTTTTATGTACGCTGACGAACTTCCTTATTTTGTTGTTTTCTTTGCTACGAGTGCTTCTTTTTTTATTACTTTCGTTTCTTTGCAGCATCGGGTCGATGCTTTTTAAGAGGGGGGTAATTACACGTGTACTTCTCTTTATCAGGCGACCACGTTTGGCTGCCTAACAAATGTTATCGCGCAGCGCAGGACGCGCCTGCATGTAAAGGAAGTTTCTGGAATGTTATCGATGGTTTCGTCCACTGTCTTTCACCGCAACTTGTGTAATCTGATTGCATGTATGCGCGACGCGAATAGTGTAGAACTTTGTGGAAGACACGTGAGTCCCATCGGTTAATCTGGAACATTCGACGACTGATCTATAAAAGCCGACGCGCTTGATCCGCTGATCAGATTTTCGACGATCGCCGACCGTGTTCGCCGCTATCGTTGTGCTATAAGCGCAGCCTGTTTTGTGGGCACAGGTTCGCCGAATAAAAGTTATTATGGGTCGTTAACAGTATTGCTACTGTGTTATTCAACGTCACCACTGTGGGTCCCATATCTGTGTCCTATTATGAGGCGATAGAAGAGGACACCAGTTCGTCGTGTTTTCGTTGAGAAGGATCATCAAATTAAGTGTGGCTTAGTCAAGGGAAGCTTATTATTTGTTTCGGCGTCCCACGACAATCGCCAGTGCGTTCGCAGTTTCTTTCGCACGAAAGGCATGCAATCTGTGGCGGAGACAGCAGCTGTAGGATTCATAGCGTGCGACGTAAGTGACGTGGCCATTTGGTCAGCTAGCACATTACCTTCGATGCTTCTTGGCCAGGCACCCAGCATATAATGACATGCTGGTTAGATGTATGCGCACTACATATAGCGGTATAAATCTCAATAGTACGCGATCGTGTGCTTCTAGAGTGACTTCATAGCTTTTACGACACTTCGCCAATATATATATATATATATATATATATATATATATATATATATATATATATATTGAAAGATGTTGTTTTACGTCTGAACGATGAGAACGATGTTGTTTTACGTGTGTTTGGCCTCCGAAATTCATAGGACTTCCTCTGCAAAGAGGATGTCCTATGAATGCCGGCCTGTAAGCATGTGCTAGTATCCCAGCGATGTTGCTCAGATAGTAGCACATGCTTACAGGCCGGCACTTGCGTTTCAAGGGCTCTGTAAAGGCAATAGTGGTTCTTGCAAATGTTTACCTCTGACACATTTTACTATGTCATGATTATTGCAGAATGTCACTTCGTGTCGATAGTAGAGATCATTAATAATTTTATTACCTATAACTTTTACGCTCTTTACAGCGACGGTTTTTTAGGCCCCTTTAATGCCACATAGCATTACCCCTCGTAATTCATACCTTCACTGAGAACTCATTAACACCGGCCACAAAACACAACATTTATTATAACCTTTTGGTGTATTACAGAGACGTGAAATAATGGGATAGTTGCCAGTCCTTTAGAATATGTCCACGCAAAACATTCTTGCGCAAATATATTTCCCACATTAGCATTCACAAGCAACATGTTCAAAAGACGAGTGCCTGCGTCTGTCCTACTTATAAGCAAATCTGTGCAACGGGGTTGTTTCATTGAGTTGCCTCTAAAGATCGAGATCCTCGTTTTCTTTCATAGTTCTCGTCTGCAAACCACTAGAGAACCCTCTTCGGTTTATCCTGTCGCAGGTGCCCGGGTAGAGCTGTTTGTGGCGAAAACGGCCTCTGCACTGCGGAATGTCTTGGAGGGCTCCCAAAAAAACAAGACCTCGGTTCATCGAGTGACGGAGTCGAAGCTGGTTGCGGGCAGCCGCCTGACTCCAGTTCCTCCAGCTGGCCACTTGCACAGGGTGTCCATTGTCAACGCCCGGCCAACCAGTGACCACGTGCACGAGCTCTACTTCGCTGTCGTCGCAGTGAGCCACTCGGGCGTCCCATCTGCCCTTTCTAACGTTGCTGCAGCCAGCTTCGTAGCCGGCGTCAAGTTACGACAGACGTCATTTCCGCCCTGGCTTCCGGTGCTTCTATTCTCACTGGTCGCAGTGGCCGCTACCATGGTTCTAGCCGCTGCTTATCTGCGCGTTCGACGTCGTGAAGTCGTGCGCTCCGACAGACCCGTGGCTGTGTTCGCGGCCGCTCCGGGCAAGGCGCAGCTAGAGATTGCTTGTAGGAGGAGCCTCCTAGGGCAGCCCTGAGAAGCACGTGGCGACCGGAACGCTGAGAGGCCTAGTATAGCGGACTACGGGATGGCGACAAAACTGCTGATGCCGTTATCACATGATGACGAATTCGTTCACGAGTTAAAATCGAAATTTGGAACTTTCCTTTCTTTATCGGTGGCACTACGGTCCCGGCATACCTGACCGCGTTCAAATGGTGTACCTTTAAAAGCAAAGGCCAAGCACTTATTTGGTTCATCTTAATGTCGGTGATATGCGCTACAACTGCGGTAGTTACTGCTGACTTGAGGTCCTTTGCTGCTATCACGACAGGCAGGAACAGTGTTCGACAAGTAGGCCCACTTTAAACGTGCTGCACCCAAGAAGTTCTGACGTTTTTCTCTACACACTGTGCCATAACAGGATGGCAGCGCCGCCAAAGCTAGAAGCCTCACCACGTCATTCGCAGCTGCGTGCAATAAACTAGTTCCGGTGCGGTCGTGCATTGTATGGCTCATTAGTTCCATACTGATGTGTGTATTTGCTTTATTTTTGAGCCATACCGCTTCGACAGCATAGTGTCACGTGGCGGTGACTTTGAAGAACACAGTAGCAATACTGTGAAAGACAAAACTAACTTTTATTGGGCGAACCTGAGCCCACAAAAAACAGGCTACACTTACAGCACAACGATAGCGGCGAACACGGTCGGCGATCGCCGAAAATCTGATCAGCGGGTCAAGCGCGTCCGCTTTTATACAGCAGTCGTCGAATGTTCCAGACTAATCGTTCGGACCCGCGTGCCTTCCACAAAGTTCTACACCATTCGCGTCACGCAATGAAATCAGATAACAGAACGTTCGGTGGCAACAGACAGCCGGATAGAAGCATCGATAACTTTCCAGAAACTTCGGATACATGCAGACGCGTCCCGCGCTGTGCGATAACATTTGTTAGGCGGCGAAACGTGGTCGCCCGTTAAATATAAGTACACGTGTCAATAGTATTAGTGCCCATTCGGCGCTGTGTCCGAGAACCGATCTGAATTTCTGGGCGTGTAGGCTGAACGGAAAATGCTGTATATGGCCTCCGACGTGTTGCTGCTCAGGCAATGACAAGCCAACGGCGCTGCTGACCTCCACAAGCTATAGATACCGATACTTGTTTGTACTTTGCATTTCTTATAAATTGTGCCACATTACTAATTTTCCGTACCCGATGTGCGCGGCACGTAACGTATGTAGAGTCTTCAAGTTTGACTGCGACTCTATGCTAGCCAAAGTGCAGCAATAGAAACTTTGGCCATATTATTCAGCAACAAGGAAACTCGTTGTAGCTGACATAAACAAGGGGTATACTCACAGAATAAAAAAAACATAAACATGAACTATAACGAAAATAAGCATCATGTATGTGTCCATAAAGTGAATGCGCTAAGCCACGCACACCGTTCATCCATCAGAACCATCAGAACGGCGCACATTTGCCTTACGAGAAACAATGGCCAATGGAGGCACACAAACGCTTCGCATTAACATTTTTAAACATACCTACCTAACAGCACTTGTAGAGATGATTGGCGATCCTTGGACAACGATGGTTTTTTCATTAGAGTTAGACAGAAGCTCGCCACACTGTTGGCTCATTTTGCATATCTTTCTCTGTTAGACCGTTAGACAAGGAACACAGCACGAACAAGTGATTGTGGCAAGCGTTGACTGTTAGCCTTTTCTCTGTTTGTATCAAAGCTTCGTCACATTCGCGTGTTCGACCGTTCGCGTTATCTATAGAAGAGTTCTTTCCTCGATGTGCGATTCTGGAAATTCGTTCGCTATCTTCACACTTCTCCGAACGCTTCAGGCGATTTACCAGATCAATTTATAGGCCAGTCATGCATTCTGCGGTCGCAATGTGTGTCATTGATTGTCGCCTGTGACGAGTTCTTGCGAGCTGGTGTTTTCTGGACACTCAGTTCACGACAAACAAAGCGAAGCTTGCTTTAACCCACCGCGCTTATTTGAAGAAAAGCAGGTATACGTGGCGGTGTTACATAAACCCTCTGTGATCATTTAGAACAGTTCGTGCCTCGATATGTACCACCCGCGTCTTGGCCGTTGCGCCATTGGGGGAACGTGCCATATACTATGCCAATCATGATCGTATGGTATTGGGTTGCTAAGCACGAGAATCGCGGGATCCAATCCCGGCCACGGCGGCCATATTTCGATGTGGGCGAAGTGCGCAAACACTGGTGTTCTTAGATTTAGGCGCACGTTGAAAAACCCCAGGTGGTGCAAATTTCCTCAGTCCCCCACTACGGCGTACTTCACAATCAGATGGTGGTTTTGGCACGTAAAACCTCATAATTTAATTTTTGAAGCTTTTTTTGCCTACCATCCGATGGTTTAGTCTGGGTCGGTCAGACGGTCGGTACGCCGGTCGGTTTCTCGCCAAGTAGATTCAATCTCACGCTTCAGAAAAAATGGGCAGTGGCTTAGCTCGCCTATGCCAGGATATAGGTAGCGAAAGCTAAGGCATATCATGGGTAGCCTTGGTTAATCTTGATTGCAAGTCCAGGTTGGTCTGGTTATCTAGCTATGTTGCAGCGTTTAGCAAGTCGTCCGGCGCGCTGTTCGTCTTTTTCCTGGGCGATTCGTTTCCTCTTCATCTCGTTCCGATGTCGATACCAGGCCTCCTCCTGCTTATCAGAAATGTCGCCGTCCATACTCTTTTTCAATCCTCCGACATGTTATCAGGCATGTGACGCAGCTGGCGAAGCGAGCGGAGACTAGCGCAACGACGAGGAACGCAGTGTGACTTCATACGAAACGGCGACGGCGGAAGGCGCGGCGCAGCGGCGGAACACATGTGGCTCGGTGCTACTAGTGGCGCGTGCGCCGTAGTGACTAGAGAGCGAGAGAGAGAGAAATATCCGCGGCAAGGCGCGCGTTGTGACGTCATGTGCCTCCTCGGAGCACCGTCATCGCGAAATCGCAAGTTCGCGGCCAGTAAAGCTTTCGCTTTAAGAAAAAGAAACCCACGTTTGCTTCCTTCAGGCCAACACCAGCTAGCTCTTTCAAATAGTCGCCACCTAGAGACTATGATGATGATTTGCATAGTATATGGCGCGTTCCCCCAATGGGGTAATGGCCAAAACGCGGCTGGTACATATCCAGGCACGAACTCTTTGAAATGATCACTGCGGGTTTATGATGACATCGCCAAGTGCTTTTCTTCGAGCCGTATGCTACCTAATAAATGCGGCCCTTTTACCTTTAAGGCGCCTTGTCTATGTTGGCGGTTGACCGTGGCAAAACTGCGACGTGACAAAAAATGGCCGACGCCGCAAAGACGCTCAAAAATATCAAAAAACGCTCGGGTTTAAGTCGTATTGCACGGCTCGCGAAGACGGCCTTGCAACTACGCCTTTGCGGAAGAAGCACGTGCCGCTGTGTCTACATGTGCGTGGTCCCGAAGTGACGGAACTGAGAAGCGGAACAACGACGGGTACGACGAGTGGAAGTAGCCGAGCGACTACAACTCCGATTGCATAAGTTCATGTATTACCAAATGTGCAGCACTAACTGCCTGCCTAACTTTTACAGCGAAGCTATACACCTGTGCCCTCCAAGGAAACTTCCGTGTCGGTGACGTGCTAAGCAAAAAAACTTCCCATACGTGGGCCGATCCCAGAGACAGTGCAATACCTGCCCGACCTGCGGCGGAGGTGAAGCAGGCGTTAAGCAATCCCCATACGTGGGCCGATCCCGAAGATCGTGCAATGCCGGGCCGAACCTTGGTGGAGGGAAAGCAGGCGTCAAGTAATTCCCATACGTGGGCCGTTCCCGGAGATACTGCAATAACTGGCTGACCCGCGTTGGAGGTGAAGCAGGCTTTAAGCACTCCCCACGCGTGGGCCGATCCCGAAGATAGTGCAATGCCGGGCCAACCCGCGGCCGAGATGAAGCAGGCGTTAAGCGCTGCCCGTACGTGGGCCGATCCCGAAGATGGTGCAATGCCGGGCCGACCCGCGGCCGAGATGAGGCCGGCGTTAAGCACTGCCCATACGTGGGCCGATCCCGAAGGTAGTGCAATGCCGGCCCGACCTGCGGCGGAGATGAAGCCGGCTTTAAGCACTCCCAATACGTCGGCCGATCCAAAAGATTGTGCAATGCCGGGCCGACTTGCGGCGGAGGTGCAGTTGGCTATTGAGGGACCCACATACACAGCTTCGCTGGTCATCCTTCTTCACAGAGTGGAAGGGCACTCAGTTTTTTCTTTAGTCGCGATAACCCGTAACTGATAGCTGCAGTACAGAGTGACTCTCACGTGTTATCAAGCTTTCGCGGTTGTCGGTAGGAGATGGGGGGAGGGGGGGCATTAACATATCCGATTGCACCCTTTAAAAGCTAGCTGCATGTTGTAGCAGGCGATCTTTCTTACGCTGACTGCTGTACGTAATAAACAGGCTTTGTTTTCTTTGTAGGGCGCAAGTCGCGCCTAAACATCGTCCGCTGTGTTCATGCACAAATGCTGTACGCTACCTGACTGGTGAAGACGCTGGCTACATATCCAGCTTTTCAGGACATGAGGGTTTAGGTCCCGTAAATGCCACCACGTGGCGGATTTACCTTAAACTTTTGAAACTTCCCACAGTGACGTATAGATGATGTCAGCGAAACCAAAATAAATGACTGAAAAGCTATCCCTGAGCAGTCAACTTAAACACAAAGATTGTCCCGCCGGTGTTATCTGTGTTCTTGGTGGAGAGTAGCCGCTCGTCGGCTGGAAAAGGCTTATCATCATAAGAGCATTTACCTATAAAGAAATTCAACAAAAGCAGGCCCTCCCATAGAGCACAGCGGCCGAATCGACTGTAGCGCACTAAGCTGCCGGGATTTATACCTGAACCACACTTCCGGTGTCGCTTTAGGGAGCGCTCGTTTCGAACGCTAGCTGGAACGCGTTAGACCGAGTGCACCGATCGGCGCGGCATGCTTTTTACAGCGAAGCTGTATATGGTTAGCCGATGCGTCCGTCCGCCCAACCATCCGCTTGTCGCCTGTACGCCAAAAATGCCTCCGGCGCAAGCTTGTGCGAAAAAAAAAATGAAGGCGCACGAATGGCTGGGCCAGTTGTGACGTTGTTGGTATCCACCGCAGGTGAGCGTGCGCGCGGCAGCCTCTCTCCAGCTCTGAAAAGGTTAGGCCACGCGCCATACGTGCTTCTGAAGAGCATGCAGCCTTCCATCAGCAACGCCGCGAGCAGAATCGCGAACGAGCTCGTCTACGCCGGGCCGATGTTGCAGCCCTGGCACAACAAACGGTTCATGCAGCCGAGCGCAAGCAGCTACTGCGTGCAGAGGATCCGGAACCTTGCGAAGCCGTCGATTTATGAACCATCAGGATTAACCCAGTGATAAACACCGCGGCCGCACGTTTCAGCTTCGTTGGTTAAACGTCTGTACGGAGTACTTGGGCGGTGATTTTTTTGTTTTTTCTTATAGTGCACAACAGCGTGCGGTGTTAGTGCGGAATCACTTTAGTATTTAGTAAAGAATGATTGCGAACAACCTTTACAAGCGTCCATTGAATCTGTACGACATGCAATTTAATAGAGCAGCCACCCAACGCCTTGTAAAACGAGGAAATGTTTATTTTGCTCTATATAAATGCTTGCTCCGGGCATTTTGTGCATTCTTCCCAACGTTGTGGCGCTAGGTAAGCAGGAGTACTGTAGTTACCGTACGGAGATCCACCGGACGGCATCAGCTGAAAAAAGTAAGTTAAAAGCACGTGCCATTTTGGTATTTAGATCTCATAGGAATACTGTGCGTAGAGGCGAAACGTGCAAAACTGGTGAATGGACGGCACTACAGACAAAGGCAATTCGCTTTCACATACATGGCGTAGAAGATAGCATGCTCCATTCCAAACAATACCATAAATCATGAAGAAAACATCTGATTGTCAAGCATTCCTCCTTTCCCAGGCACTTTTTCTAGCCCTTTAACACCACAAAAACACGGGTCACCGCGCGTTTCCATAACAACTTGACCTCAGCCGTCGAGATGGTACGCTACGTATATACATGGAGGTGGCCACAACACAGGCCCTAAGCCAGCTAGTGCTACACCCTCGCAGAATGCCTTCTACGTGTACACAAGACAAATGCGTGGGTGCAAAGCCTTTTTTTTCAGTGGTTCACACGTAGGAATTTTAGAGTTGCAAGTTCCTGGTTTTTGAGCTCCCCGGCGCTATCTTTTGCGCGTTCTACTGGCATAAGCAACACTCTCCCGTGATATCAGGTTATGCAATCGCCCGTTGCGTTTTCGGCAAGCGTGAGTACCAAAAGTATATGTTGTTGCGGGGGCATAAAGAGCGTCACAAACTAGTACCATTGAGAAAGAAATTCAACAAGAGGGGACAAGCGGCGAAATCTGGCAACAGGAAACTTGTCACGACGGGTGTTAATCCAATCCGTTAGTTGACGCGAGCATCGAAAAAAAAAAGTATGCGAAATGAGCCCGCAGACAACGTTTTATTTATTTTTTTATTGTTTCGTGTTAAAACTCAATAGTTAAGCGTATAATTAAACTTATACTTTGCGACTTATTTTTCTTACGTTGCCTTACAAGCTAGCGGCACGCCAGACGTGTCATAAACATCCGTCATGCGCCAAACACGCCACCAGACACGCATGTGAAGTTGGCCTGTGTGGTGACCTGTCTTTTCTTCTTTAGCTGCAGTCTGGTTTATTGGGTACCCGGCGTATTCCTGCGTTCGTACTTTGCTTCGACACGACACTTTGCACTATTTGACTATAGGGCAAGGTGAGAAATTTTGTTTGGCAGTCGGCGACGCATTTCAAGCAAATTTAGGCTTACGGCGCGTAACCTACATTAGTTACGCAGTTAGCCAAACCCAGCTCGGCCGTTCTGGTGCAGTTAACTTGAGTTAGCGAATCGTGCTGGGAGTTGTTTGCGATGCTTTCTATGAGCCGCAAGATTATTGTATTTTGGTAGTTTCTCGGCACGCTCGCCGAACCCGGCTTTGTGCGGCGGTTATGGAAAGCAGCTCGACCGTGGTGACGCTTCCGCGTGCACTGAATATTACTGCGACAAGTTCGTTACGCTTTTTCTGACCCGCCAATATTATTGTAAAGAATTTCGCTACTTTTGGGATACTTCTGAGCGTAGACGGAAAGTTCTCATTCTTTTAGGGGTTCTAGTTCTCATTTCTCTAGATTTCCAAACTCTCGGTGGTTTAATCTCCCTTCGTGTAATTGCCGTATACTTGGCTATATCTCTAATACTGCTACGCCTTTCCGTCGAAAGTGCAGCCTCTGTTTTTTTTTTCTGTGACTCCGAGTATAAGCGCTCCTCATGCCTGCTGTTACCCGCCGTGGTTGCTTAGTGGCTGTGGTGTTGGGCTGCTAAGCACTAGGTCGCGGGATCGAATCCCGGCCACAGCGGCCGCATTTCGATGGGGGCAAAATGCACAAACACCCGTGTACTTAGATTTAGGGGCTCGTTAAAGAACACCAGGTGGTGGAAATTTCCGGTGTCCCCGACTACGGCATGCCTCATAACCAGAAAGTGGTTTTGGCACGTAAAACCCCATAATTTAATTTTTTTTGAAGACTGCTGTTGATTCTGATTTTGAGTGAATCCGGCTTGGGCTCAATACGGTTACTGAGTGAATTATACACGGTGCTGAAACTATTATGCACCAAGACTTAAGAGAAGAGCAGTTACGTTACTCCAGCCGCCAGTAATCTTTATTGTTACTGAGTTTTATTTCGGTAATTGCAATTAATTATCTAACTCGAGAGGTACTGTCCTAATAATCAAAGTGTCAATGGGACATTTGTAGGCTCGCCCAAATGACTAACTGCGGTGTTTTCAGCGACGTACTAATTGTTCACAATTTTTATCCGACTGGCAAAGAAACCTCCCGAGGTACGAAAGATACCGCGTAAGTGCGCTCACACCCTCATCATAGAGCAGAGGCCTCAGTTAAGCTGATTGTAATCAACTGCATTGCCTGTCGCCAAGCCGAAGAGACAGCGCATCACCTTGATAATGGTACAGAAGGATCACTAACAGCATGTTTCGCTTTTCGCATCTATTCCTTCCTCTCATTGCTACGGGTCACATAAGACCGCCTGATCGCTTTGATCACAAAAGCCCCTTTATAACGCGGCCGAAGCGTCGCCATAACGACGCACGAAACGCGAAAATCAAAAGAATAGGGGGTTCTGCTCGGCACCACGTCGAAAGAGGACGAGCGTAGCTATATTTCGCGCCAGAAACTTGCTTCGGACCAAAGCCGACTTACAGTGACGGTTTTATTTTTCATGAAAGTGTATGCGTGTGGCAAAAACAGGTTTGTGGCAAAAAATAAAATCGAAACAAACAGACCAAGAAGCGGCCTACGTGTAGAGAAAAGACAAAACCGATGCGTTCAAGAAAGAAAGAAAATCACTTATAAATGAGCCGGATGGCAATCGGGATGCCTGCACAAAATAAAATATAAAAACATCAGATTCCAGTGCGGCATTATTATCTATGAATTCGTAAGCTTCGTTGAACACCAGCCTATGGGACGTGTTCGAATAGGTCTCCTTCTGCAGCTACGCAGTACTGAGCCCGCTTTATAACATCTTCAGTCGCTTTCTTGATGACCGACGCTAGAATTCCACGGCCGGCATCCGTTATCCTTGGCTTGAGCTAATCTGACGTCCGCCTTGATCTTGTGAGCACCATCTTTCACATAACCCCAGAGAAAGAAAACGAGTCAAAAGGGGTCAGGTGACCTAGCCGGCCACATTACAGGCCCACACCTTCTAAT
This sequence comes from Dermacentor variabilis, assembly GCF_050947875.1. Taxonomy (NCBI): domain Eukaryota; kingdom Metazoa; phylum Arthropoda; class Arachnida; order Ixodida; family Ixodidae; genus Dermacentor; species Dermacentor variabilis. Next base: position 231,959,059 of record NC_134570.1, read on the forward strand.
CTATTGGGCATGAAAAGTCGCATCCAGCCAGTTTTGTGCTAGGCTGCTGCTGTGTGCGGGTGCCCCATCTGCCTGATGCCAGAGAAGTGGAACACATGACAGCCGGATTTCGCTGAAAAACCCATTCACCGTCGTTCAAGGATTTCGTTCATGCAATGCTGTCCAATGTTGTGACTTCGGTGTGGAGGACGAAAGATGGATTCTTTCCGCAGATGAAGAAGAACTGAAAACTTTATACAATATTTACAGATAGTGGATGATAGCGTACGTGGAGCTGCAAGAGCGTATCAGACCAACTGGGCGGCTGGAAACGACTCCCTCCTCACAACGGGCCGTTTCTCCGTTTACTCCCTTTCGCGGCCCCTCTTCGGCACGAACCAGTTTGGCGGGTGCCGACGTCACTCGCGTCAAATTCTTGATTCGTCGCGGAGAAGTGGGAGCTCCCGTCGCCTCGCTGATATGCACGTGGTGCACGTAGTATGGCAGCTCCCATTGCCTCGGTGATAGCCTTGTGGTATGGCACAACACCAGTCAGTGTGTGATCAAAGGCGATGGGACCAATTATAGCACTAGCGTAAATTCCGCACCCCACATTGAACGACCACTCGTACTGGTTCCAATTGCACTTTAGTCGGTGTGGATTGGAATCACTTCAATAGTGTGCATTATGCAAATTTACCTGGGCGTTTCTATGAAAATTGGCTTTATTCGTGCATATAATGTTGCTCAACAAGTCCCGTGAAGCATCGTCTTTTGTGAGGAGGCAATTCAAGAAATCTGGGCGATTCTACAAGTCATACGTTCCAAGTATTCTCAGATGGTACGGGTGAAAGGAGGCCACCATTCAGAATATTCCTGACTGATGACTTGGAAATTCGTACCTGGCCTGCCACGTTCCACACGCTAGCATGAGGGTTCAGGCCATAAATGGTGGAACATCCGTCCGTATATGCTACGTCTCAGATGGAATCCTTCGCCGCTGTTTCATGAAGGTGCCGGTTTGTCTTAGGTTTTCAAAATTTCTGATGATAGTCGATGCGTTTGTTCTACCACCACACTCCCATGACTGATATATCTGAGGCCTTCCTCTTGTTGCCATTTTTAGCTCCCAAGGAAAGGGATGTTTTTCTTCTTCTCATTAGAGAAGCGACTGGGACGAAACGAAACGAGCATTGGTCCTGGCGTTGTCAACTCGCTTTTGTGGTAATAGGTGTCGTGAAAAAAAAAAAAGAACCATCCCTGAGCTTTATCTACGCTTTAACAACAGCTGTCACAGCTTGTATCCAACTAACACCGAACGCGACGTGGTACTTCGGCCTGGGCGCGGCAGATAAGGCAGAAACTCGATCACGACGTTTCCGTTTTATTTCCTTTATTTCGTCCTGGCTAACTCCGAGGGAGCATGTTCGAGGGCGCTGCTATATGATCCGGGTGGTAGGGCAGTAAAGTGGTATTCTTATTTCGCAGCGTTTATTTATCAATCCTAAAATATTAGTACGCAATTACTACGTCGCTGAAAACACCGCAATTAGAAGTCCCTTGGCTGTGCCTGCAAATGCCTTATTGACACTTTGTAAGTGGCATAGTACGTCTCGAGTTAAAGAATTGCAATTACCTAATTAAATCTCAGTATTGAAAAAAATTACTGGCACCTACTTCGCTGTACTGGAAACAATATGCACTAGATTCTCTTCGAGTAACGCATTGCTCTTTATATAAAACTTTGTGAATGATAGTTCATTGGGACACCGCGTATATATTTATGACCTCCGCATGCAAGTGACGATGCCTTCATCCCTAATAAATGGTATAAATTAATAAATATGTATTTTTTACTAATCGATAGCATTGTTTACTAGAAAAAGAAGCAATAGTGAGACACATACACGTGTATTTCACACGCCATTGATAAAAGACTCTGCCGAAGGTGTCTCTGAAGTCTCAGGGTCGCAAAAGCAGGTGAAGCAATTTGAAGCGAGGTGAACATATAGCAACATATTCAATCTCTAGGCATAAGCTATCGATACCTTAATAGTTATTTGATTACCTCATTCTCTTTCAAAACTATACGGAAATATTTGTGCATAATGTGTACGTGCGTAGTTTTTACAGTGTACATTTAAAACAATGTTGAAGTGAGAAAATACGGATGAGTAAGCTGCCGTTGGTTCTTCTAATGCTCCTATTGTCAGAATTTGCCGAAATAAAGCGAAAGTATGAACTAAAAGCCATGTACGTCCGCGTCAACAATGAAGCAGTAAGCCATTAGCCAAAATAAAATTGTAACTGAATAGGTCGAGCAAGTCAAGAGAAACGTCAAATGATGTGGGTTAAAGAGCCCTTGTAATATATATAAATTATATATATAAATTATTTATTTATTTCGAAAATGACATACAAATACGAGCCTGCCCAAGCCAACAATGGGCTTGTGGGGCAGCGCTCGGCAGAATGGAGCAAGCCAGGGAGCGGCACAGTAAATCAATTATGTACAAGACTCAAAATAAAACTAAAGAAAAAAAGAAAGAAAGAAAAAATTACCGACGATTACGTTACTTCCTAATGCGAAATTTGAGCGCAGCAAATAAGCTGTTTCACCTTTTCGATAGATTGAGGCAAAGAAATCGAGCAACACATGTATGCGCTATCACATAATTTTTTTTTATTTTTCACACGTATTCCTTTAACAAAGACTCCACTAACAGTTCTTGACAGTCATGAAGGAAGCTTTGTGGTCGGAGAAATAGACTGATATATGTTCGACTTGGTACACCAATGCTTGATTCTCAAAGACGAGATCTATACAAGTGCCTCGCGAGGTTGTCACAGCCGTGGGGGAAGCAGAGGCTAAGTGCCGCCGCCGAGAAGACCCTGCCGTTCGCGCCGCCGAAGCGGAGGCTCATCGCCGCCGTCGAGAGCAACCAGCAGTAAGCGAGGCTGAAGCAGAAGCTCATCGCCGCCGCCGAGAAGACCCTGCAGTTCGCGCCGCCGAAGCGGAGGCTCATCGCCGCCGTCGAGAGCAACCAGCAGTAAGCGGAAGCGGAGGGGGGCGGCGTGTACACCCAGCGGCAAACGATGGGGGCAGAAGCGCGCGCAGCAAGCGGACAACACGATAAAGGGAGGAGGGAAGAGATAGCAGCGACTGACTGATGCCGCTGACGGCGATAGTGAGTCAACCCCAGCTATCCGCCACACAAGAACAGGGGGGGGGGGGGGGACCCTTTCCTCCTCTTTCTGCATGGCGGCGACGGTGTTCTATGCAGTCACGTTATCTTGACTCTCTAGCGGCGTCAGCGGCATCCAGCGGTATCAGTCGGTCGCTGCTAGCGCTGGGGGGATGAAAGGGGGGCGGAGCTGGTTACGAGGCCGACGCCGACGACGACGCCGACGACGACGCGAAACCCAGGAACGGACGCCAAAGAGCTGCGCTCTAAAAAAGAAAGGAAAGAAACGAGATTACACATACAAATCAAAAATATAAGATTTAACTTCTTTCCGTGTGCTGGAAGATAAAACTTTATCGGGCAGGTCATTTAACACATCAGGTACATAGAAGGCACGGACACGTTTGCCATATCTTGTCCGTACTCTTGGTAAGGTAAAGCGGTTGCGTGTACGTAATGCTCTGGCGGGGACATACGGGAGGCAGAAATCATTGTTTCATATATACAAAAGGATTACCGTTTCTTTGAATAACAGCCTGAACGAGGGCATGTGCGAGCATGAAAAAAGACTGGAATTGTTAGTAATGTGCACACCATACATCACCGCCCGAATTATGGATTTTAGTAAAGAATCAACTTTATTGCGCCAAAAAACTGAACAGAAATAAAAAGAACAGATTCCATATCTCAGCACACTGTACGCTAATGCATGTGCTATTGTTTTCCTTACGTAAATTGGGCATAGTGCTTTAATAGAATGGAGTAGGCAGGCTATTTTGCGCAGCCTTTCACAAACGTTAGCCAAGTGAGTGTTCCAGGACATGTTAGAATCGAAATGAACACCGAGATAATTGACACTTGAGAGGTATGGAATAGGAGAGCAAGAGCAATTGTTACACAGAGGAGAATGAAGAAACAGTGGAGTGATGACAGGAATAGATTTCAGCGGATCGTGAAAACATACTAATTTAGTTTTATTCTGGTTAATAGAAATTAAGTTTTTACGGTACCAACTGATAACATTTGTAGTGTCAGTTTGTAATTCAGCCACGGCTTGATGGTAATTAGTATGACGAGATACTAAAAGCGTGTCATCTGCGTATTGAAACACCCGACAGCGAAAAATTGCTTGACTGAGATCATTAACGTACAAGTTGAATAAAAGGGAGCTAAAATCGACCCTTGGGGAACTCCAGCGCTCAACTGTCTAGGTTTGCTTTTAATATTTCCGAGAACTACTACTTGAATTCGACCGTGCAAATAATTCTCAAGGAAAGTTAAAAAAGGCCCTCGGAAGCCATAGCTATGAAGTTTACAAAGTAAAATTTCATGGTTGACGGAGTCAAAAGCTTTTTATACATCTAGAAATAATGCACAAGCGAATGCGCTAATTTCAAGAGTACTATTGAGGAAATCGGTGAATTCATCTAATGCTAATCTAGTGCCACGCCCACAAGTAAATCCGTACTGATTTGGCGACATTATGTTGTGCGCATCAATGAAGCTCTGCATTACGTGAAAAATATGCTTTTCAAGTATAAGAGCAATGCACGAAAGTATCGAAATTGGCCTGTAGTTTGTGACAACATTGACCTGTCCGCTTTTGAAGAGAGGAACTACAAGCGCTTCCTTAAGGCCAGACGGTATTTCTTTTGTGGTTATAATGTTATTTTTAATTGCTAAAAGAACATTCTTCAGGGCCTCGAAATTTCTGCGAAGGACGTCCACAGATACACCATCTAATCCAACCGACTTGTGCTGTTTTAAGTTAAATAAAATATAGCGAATATCATTCTCGGTACACTCAGGCAGGAATGCAGAGTCAACTACCGATTGTGGCATACAATAACTAGCCGTATTACCGGACAAGCTTGCTGCAGTAGACGAAAAAAAGGAATTAAATTGGTCTGCTAACGTTATAGATGGTGGACCGAAATTCTTCGGAATAGTTTGGTATGCGCCTTTCCGGGGACGACCCCTTAATTCGTTAACCACGGACCAAGTCTTGGACGGGTTATTTCTAAATTCAGAAAATTTACCTTGGAAGTGCTGTCGCCTGGCACCTCTAAACACAGCAGTGACTTTATTGCGAGCCATCTTATAACCTTCACGAAGATACTGATTGTTAGGTGAGCGCCGACAACGCGCCCAGGCTAGTTCTTTTTCAGCTAACGCGGTTAGAGCATTTCCATTTATCCACGGGCATTTCGGCTTTCGTTGCTTTAAGACGACTACGTTTTTGCAAGAGTGCAGTGCCTGCGTATAAACGGCAATAAAAGATTTATACAGGTGACTGGCATGAACTTCTGCTAGGAAAGATTTCCAGTCGTAGCCTTGCAACAACGAGTCCAGCTTTCTTTTATCAATAACCTCTATCTGTGATACTGGGTTGCTAGCCGCAGCATGCTGAGACGATAGAAAGCTACACCCAACATAGAAGTGATCGGATAGCTTTTGCTCAATAATAAACGGAAGTACCTGGTCGTTCTCAGTGCGAACATTGACGTGGTCTATGCATGACGACACAAGCGATGTGCCCAAAATTTCGACACGTGTGAGAAGGTTGATAATAGAATATATTCCAACGTCAGCAAGCGTGTTCAAGTAATCAGCTACAATGTGTCGTTCTTTCTTCAGCAGGTCAATGTTAACATCACCTATCATGCACACGTGACCAGATGGAAAAGCAAGTAGATGCAATTCGTCCACAAACTTTCTAACACTTTGATTTGGCGGCCTATAAATAGCGAGCAATGTGATGGCAAAAGATCGTGTGTGAATACGAAGGGCTAGCGATTCAGCACTTGTGAAAATTATGTTCAGAGGACTTGAAATCCAACAATTTTTAATGAAAATGGCAATTCCACCGCCACGGCCGTCCTTGCGCGTCAAAAAATGATTGTGATAACCTTGGAGTTGAAAGAGACCAGTATGTTCCTGCCCAATATTAATTTCAGTTAAGACAAAAACATCAGCTATATCACGTACTGCACCAGCGTGGACACAAAATTCATTCCAGGGCTTGCGAATACTACGCACGCTTGCATGAAAAACAGTGAATGTGCCTTCACCTGGTTTTAAAAGAACAGAAAAAGAAGGAAAGTCTCGAAATTGTTCGCACGAAGGCATGAATCAGGAAAAAGATTACAACAGACAAAGCAGAGGATTGAAGAGGTCAAACTAGCCGAGACAAGTCACAAGGGCTCATTATGCGCACAACTGGGTCACCCTCCTTCTTACGGGCATAAATTTTGCCATGTTTCACCCATACGAACTTGAAATCGGCCTCTTTGGCCTTAGTCTTTGTCTACCAGAACAGTTCTCTGTTGTATTTCGTCAAGTTTTCGACAAAGAAAACCGAGGGCTCATTTTCCTTCGCCAGAGATTCCAGTTTCTTTCGCTTTGCCAGCCAGCTGTCACGTATGCCCGCCGAAAGGAAGCGCACTAAAACTGGAGCTGTTTTGCTCTTCCTGGGCAACCGGTGCACAGCTACTACGTGACCTGGCAGGAATGAATCAATGCCCAGTTGAGCGGTCAGTTCAGCAACAGTAGTAGTCAAGTTTTCCCTAGGAAGTTGGGGTAGGTTATGAATTTCGAGGTTTGAGGACCTACTATACTGTTCAGAGGCATTTATTTCTCCTCTAAGGTCTTGAATGACAGCTGCCTGAGAAGCGACCTGATCCTCAAGTACCATCACCCTAGAAGACAATTCAGTGACCTGTTTCTCTCGTGTTGCTGATCCTTTCAGCAAGGAATCATATTTATTTGAAAGAAAGTCAACCGAGTCGTGTATTTCCTGCATTTTTGTTTTCACTGCTTCGATCTCGGACTTGAGGCAAAACAGTTCGTCTATTTTCGACGGAACCAGGGAAAGAGATTCAACTTTCGCACGAATAGAATCCAGCAACGATAGCTTTTCAGCAATAGCTGTTAACTGGCTAGAACTGCCTTGGGAAGAATCCACTGATCTACATGTTTTACACCGCCATTTTCTCTCTTTTTCGGGCCCATCGACAAGAATGTGCCTTCAGCCACACCTGAGCACTCTTGACCGAGGTGATACAACGATGCACAGTTAGAGCATTCCATGCACCGGTCTTCGCCGGCAAAATCAACCCCACATTGAGCACAATCTCTTCCCTCCATCACACATGCGCACAAGAGAACACACGCGGTAGATCAAGCAAATGACAGTTTTGCAGTTGGCGGCATGGAATGTACAGAAAAGTTGCTACAGCGAAACCGGCTCACCTGCAGGAACAGTACAAATCGTTTTAGGGCCGGCTCTGGACGTGCCGCCAACTGCGCTTGCTGCTTGCAAGCGATGCGCTTTTATGGGGACGATGACGGCGCTTGTTGATCAGAGCACCATCTTGTGACGCGAACCGAAGTCAAGAAGAACTGGAAAAGTTCCACGTTTTTCAGCAGAGCTGCCACACCGTCGAAGCCATCCGTGCAAGAGCATCAGACGTCCGATGAACCACTTGAAACTCTTGTGACGTAGTTGCGCACCTGCAGGAACAGTACAAATCGTTTTAGGGCGGCTCTGGACGTGCCGCCAATGACACTGTATGTGTGTGTGTAGGGAGGAGGAGGAAGGGAGGCTCCCCTCTCCCCTTCGAAAAACTGCAGAGGCGGCTCGGGCCCCGGAGCCCCGTTGTAGTCCGGGCCTATGCTTCTGAGGTACGCGCCACCCGCAGTGGTTGCTTGGTGGTTATGGTGTTGGGCTGCTGAGCACAAGGTCGCGGGATCGAATCCCGGCCTCGGCGGCCGCATTTCGATGGGGGCGAAAACACCCGTGTACTTAGATTTAAGTGCACGAATAAGAACCCCAGGTGGTCGAAATTTCCTGAGTACCACACTACGGCGTGCCTCATAATCAGAAAGTGGTTTTGGAACCTAAAACCCCACAATTAAATTGTTTTTAGGCACGCGCGCCCCGCCTGGCGTTGTGACGCAGTTAGCGAAAAGTAGCTCGGCCCTGCTGACGCAGTTACTTTGGCGTGTACTGAACTTTAGCGGGACAAGATTGTGGCGCTTTTTGTCGCCCCGCAACAACATATACCTCCTTTCGGCACTCACGCTTGCGGAAAACGCGACGGGCGATTGCCAAGAGTGAGAACACGCGAGTGTGTTGCTGGCACCGGCAGAACGCGCAACAGATAACGCCGAGGAGGTCAAAAAGATGGAACCCGTAACTCATCATCATCATCATTTATTATTCCCTTAAGGGCCTCATATGGGGTATTACATAGGGGGGAGGCAAAACAATAATACAAACATCGAAGGACTGGTCATGTAAAAGCAAAGAAAAGGAACAACTGAAAAGACACTAAAAAGAACAGGTTTTTGCATAATTAGTTGCCAATATGGGTGGTTAGTAACTCTCGAAATTTCGAAGGGTTTCGCTCTACAACAATGGATTCCGGGAGCGAGTTCCATTGTTCTATTGCAAAGGGAAGGAAGGATTTGTTGAAAGCCTTTGTAGAACCATGAAGGCGTTGGATACATAAAGAATTGAATAGACGATGTGATGGGCGCACGGGTGGAAATAAAAGTGAGGAACGAAGGTCAGGAAAGGTAAATTATGCGTCTTGATGCTAAAAGGCGTAAACCAATAGATAACTTCAAGTTAGTAACGATGATAGTGTTGTCATAATTCGATGATATAAAGCGGGAAGCACGATTTTGAGTAGCTTCTAAAGTGTCAATCAAGTACTTTTGATGCGGATTCCAAATTGTAGACGCATATTCTAATTTAGGACGGATGAAAATTTCATATGCTAGTTGACGAATCGACGGAGGAGACAAGGATAGGGATGTTTTAATATAGTTAAGGGATCTTGAGGCGTCGGCTGTTATTTATTGAATGTGGTTCGGCCAATTTAGTTTGTTAGTGATGATAACGCCAAGGTAATGGTAACTGTCGACCTCGGATAAATTCAGAGAGCCCAAAGCCCAACATTTGGAGACATTTAGTTCCATCATCCAGCGTGAGCACCACTTGTCAATAGAATTTAGGTCATGTTGCAGAATGGATTGGTCAGTGTTAGTGGTGACACGACGGTAAATAACACAGTCATCGGCGAATAGACGTATTGTGGATGATATGTCTATTGGGAGGTCGTTAATGTATATTAGAAAAAGGAGTGGGCCGAGGACGGATCCCTGTGGTACACCCGATATTACTTTGGTAGTATCTGAACAGCAACCGCCAACACAGCTGAACTGGAGGCGATCTGTCAGGAAACAAATGATCCATGATAGGATTAGTGTGTCGAGGTGAAGGCATGAAAGTTTGGACACTAGTCGGTGATGAGGGACGCGATCGAAAGCCTTTGAAAAACTAAATTACGTCAGTCTGCAATGAAGAATCTAAGTTTAGGTGGAGCTCTGTGGTGAATTCAAAAAGTTGCGTTTCGCACGATAAGCCCGCACGAAAGCCCTGTTGTTTGCTAAAGAAAAAATAATTTCTGTCGAGGTGGGACGCTATTGGGAATATATGACGTGTTCAAAAAGTTTACAGGCAATACATGTAAGTGAGATCGGGCGATAATTGGATGGGTCGGAGCGCTTACCAGATTTAAAAACGGGGGTTACTTTGCTTAGTTTGCAGTCTTTGGGCATAGTACCCTCGCTTATAGACTGGGTAAAATGATTTGTAATATCTGGCTAAAAATGACGTTAGTGGCTTTTAGTATCTTCACCGGTATGTTGTCAGGTCCGGGGGAGCTTATTGATTAGGCTTGCGATACCTTCAGCAGTTACATCAATGGGCGGCATTTCAGTGCTGCAAAATCTTAGTAAAACAGGAACGTTGGTGGAAGATTCCAAGTGAAGACGGAAGAGAAGTATGAATTCAAGACGTCGGAACGCTTTTCAACTGGAACATGTGACCCATTAGGATTAGTTATGGTAATGTCATGCGACTGATTTCTACTTGGTGCGAGTATTTTCCAAAATGTTTCCGGGTTTACATGGATGATATTCAGAAGATCTTGGTGATAAAATTTTTCGTACAAAGCTTCAGAAGGCTGTTGTATTCGCGCAGGCAGGTGAAATACTTCTTCCATTTCGGGGCAGAACTACATTTTTTTGCCACTCTGAAAAGGCGCTTTTTCTTTTGTGCTAGTTTTTTTAGTTGGTTTGTGTACCAAGGCTTTCCCATGACCCCACGAATGCACACAAGGGGTATGTGATTGTTGATTAGGCTGAGTAGCTTTTGCTAGTACAGCAGTCAGTTTGCATCAACAGACCTTCTGAAGGCAGTTTCCTTGAGGTATTCAAAAAAAAATATTCAGTTCACTGTTCATTTTGGAAAAGTCAGCTTTTTTGTAGTCCCGTATGAGTTTTATTGAACGCTGTTTGACTGGAACTGGGATTTCCAAATTGAAAAGGGCAATACTGTGATCGCTCAGCCCATTGACACATGCTATCGACTGAATGTATTCGGGTTGAGAAGTGAGGACCAAGTCAAGGGTGTTTGAGCCACGTGTAGGTAAATTTACTGTTTATGTAAGGTTGAAGTTTAAGGCTCAATCAAAGAAATCTTTTGACTGGCGAGATGATGCTGTTAGATTGTCCCAGTTTATATCCGGAAAGTTAAAATCACAACTAATATAGTTAGCACGTGGGAATTGAGAGGTTGCATCTAATATGACAGTCTTAAGTTCGTTGATAAAGGAAGGATCACAATCGGGTGGGCGATAAGATATGAGAATGCATGTGCATGTATTTATTTATTTATTTATTTATTCATATACCCTAAGGGCCCATTCGGGCATTACATAGGGGGGGGGGAGCCAGTTACAATTGGAAACGTGTAGAAAAAGAACATTGGTAAGATACAGTGACAGTGACATAATTATATACAGAAAGAATAACATATGCAAGTAGGCACTCCACAGAGAAATAATCACACATTTAGGAAAACCTTCAACTTCTTAACAAAAATATCATGGTTAATGGCAGATACAATGTCCCTCGGTAGTCTATTCCAATGATATATTGCCAAAAGTAATGGTGAATGACGGTACAGATTAGTGCGAGCAAAAAGAGGTTGCACTTTAAATGGGTGATCAAAACGCTGAAAAATAGTATGAGCTGCATTGATGTAAGATTCGCGGAACGGAGATCTACTATGATAAAGCGCGTGAAAATGTGATAACAATGTTATTAGTCGGCGGTTTTGAAGAGAGGGCAATGAAAGTGATTCCTTGATGTCCGTAACACTGTAGTTTCGCGAGTATTTTTTTGTGATATATCTTGCTGCTTTATTTTGTAATGCTTCGAGCTGATCGATCAGATAGGTCTGATGCGGATTCCAAATAATGGATGCGTACTCTACCTTGGAACGAACAAGCGTAGTGTATGCCAATAACTTAGTAGCAGAGTTCGCCAAGTATAAGTTGCGTTTAATGAAGCCGAGTGTTTTGGATGCCTTACTGGTTATGGTATTAATGTGCTCGTTCCAAGATAAATCAGAGGATAAATGAACTCCGAGATATTTAAATGTGGATACTTTCTCAACAGGGATTCCCTGAATCGTGTAATAGCTTAATTCTGGATTATGTGTTCTCATGAACGTCATGGCCTTAGTTTTAGAAACGTTAATTTCCATCTGCCACTGGCAACACCAAAATGCGAGTTTGTCGAGGTCTACCTGTAATGAGCTCTTGTCTTCAGCGTTACTCATTTGCCTGTAGATGATAAAGTCATCTGCGAATAACCTTATGGTAGAAGATAAAGTGTTTCCTATGTCGTTAATATAGATCAGAAATAATATTGGACCCAGGACCGAACCCGCCGGTACACCGGATTTTACATGCGAAAGTGAAGATGAGTACCCATTCACGTAGACTGATTGACTTCGGTTGGTTAAAAAATTAGCTATTCAATTTGTAATCCTACTGTTTATGTTAAGATTCGTTAGCTTCATTAATAAGCGGATGTGCGGAACTTTGTCAAATGCTTTTGCAAAATCAATAAATATAGCATCTATTTTTAGTCCACCATGAACGGCTTCTTGGAGGTCAGTTACCAATTCGAATAGTTGGGTTTCACAGGAACGACCACGAAGGAAACCATGCTGATTGCTAGCGAAGAAATTGTGATCTGATAGAAATTTCATGACGTTGGGTGATATGATGTGCTCTAGTAATTTACAACAGATGCTTGTTAATGATATGGGCCTGTAGTTTGAGACTAAGGAGGGATCACCAGACTTAAAAATGGGGATCACACGGGCACACCTCCAGGCGTCAGGCACGCATCCTGTAATAATTGACTGTTGAAATATAGCAACCAAGATACGTGATATAGCTGGTTTTGTAAGTTTTAGCAATTTTGCGCAAATGTCATCTGGTCCGTGTGCCGAATTGACTGGTAGACGATCTATAGCAGCTTCTACACCTTCGCGAGTGATTATGAGGTCATTCATTGAAGTATTTAGGCTGATAAAGTTCAGATCTGGTGGCACTGGTTCTTCCGATGTGAAAACCGAACAGAAAAAAGTGTTTAATTCTTCCGCAACATCGGACTGCAGAAGAAGCTCATCATCTTTCGTTATCGACACAAGGGAGGATGATGATGGTTTCGGATTTACTACTTCCCAAAATTTTTTACAGTTGTTTTTTAACATTTGTGATAAGTCGTAGTTGTAAAATTTTTCCTTCGCTGCTTCAATTTCTGCTTTGCAAAGTCTCGCCTGTTCGAGATAGCGTTCCCAGTCGTCGGCAGAGGTCGAAAGCTTTGCCCTTGAATACATTCTTTTCTTCTTATTAATGCACCGCTTGACATGTGTTGTAAACCACGTGTTTTTGTTTGAAGATTTGATAGTAATTCTTGGAATATATCTTTCCTTCAATTCAGTGAGCGTCCTTTGAAAGATCTGCCAATTTTCGTTTGTATCACGCTCGGAAAAGGTCAATAAAAACTGCGTATAAAATGTTAGTAGGTCGTTATTTAGTCCGCGTACATCCCCTCTGTTGTAATTGTATATGGTTTTCTTTGCATTACGAGGTTTTTCATATTTTATGGTGTACTCGCAGTGGATAACATTGTGGTCACTCATGCAGTCAAGGACGCGTACATACATACTTTGTGGATCTGTAGTCAGTACAAGATCTAGAACTGAATCACCACGTGTGGGACTTGATACCATTTGGCTCAAATTAAACAAAGAAAGAACATCAAGAAACTGCCTACATTCATGCCTTCTTGCGCCCTCGAAAGGTTTGCATGTCGGCCAGTCAATTCCGGGATAGTTAAAGTCACCTGCAAGTATTATTTCTGACGATGGATAGTTGCTTTGAATAATGCTTAAAGAATCAAGGCATTCAACAAAGTCAGCTGAAGAACTGGGTGGCCGATAGCAAACCCCGATAACGCAAGTTACAGACGGCGATAAACGGAGTGCGATCCACAATATTTCCAGGACGAAAAAAGTGTCGACAAGATGCGCACTGAACTTCTTATTTACAGCAATTATGACGCCACCGCCTCGAGATGTGCTTCTGTCTTTTCTAAACAAGGAAAAACTATTCGAAAGCAATAGTTCGCTGTCAGCTACATCAGAGCAAAGCCAAGTTTCGGTACCAAGGACTATGTCCGCGGAACAGCATTCTATAAAGGCTTGCAGATGATCTTGCTTGTTTAACAGACTTCGGAAATTTGATACTATGATTGACAAGGTGTTATTCGGATGGGTTCTATCAGGTTCATTCGTTTGTTCTACGTGTCTGGTGGTCTGGGAGAACTACCACCTTATTGGTCGAGGAATCAAACGTATAGTGCTTATTGGCAAGAATTAGTTTATCAAAAACTAGCTTGAATTTTTCGTTGGGTTGGCGGTTAGTCCGAGCAAAATCGCGGAGTTTATTTCTGATCTGCCGTAAGCGCGGTGAAAAGTCTTCTTCTACCCATACTCGAGCAGCTGCAACGTCCTTAAGCTTGAATGCATTCCTTAGGATATTGTTTTTATCCTTAAAGTTCAAAAACTTAACTATTATGGGGCGATTATATCCCGGCTTTTCCTGTCCCAGTCTGTGAGCCCTTTCAATATCACTAGGCTGAATGTCGAATGTATTCGTTATAAACTCTGTAATTAATTTTTCCGTGTCATTCCACTTCTCAGTTCTTTCCTCGGGAATGCCCTTGAATATAAGGTTGTTCCGCCGCATTCGGTTGTTCAGATCATCCACGGCAAGATTGGCTTGTTCAATTTGTTTAAGTTCAATGGTTCGAACCTGATGCCGAGTTTCCTGCATACATACATCTTTGTGAACGCTGTCAACTGTTTCTAGGCGCTGTTCAATTTGTGACAACCGTCTTTTGACATCTGTAATATTCGACTGGATGTCCTTGAGTTTGACGCACATGTCTTTCTGAGATTTTTCATTAGCCGCAGAAAGTTCTTTGAGAAAATTCATAATTTGATCTACCTTGTCAAGACCTGGGTTTGTTTTGACGTCCCCTGCACAGATGATCAGGTGCGCGATACAGAACAAAACTACGAACAATTGTACCCCAGCCTTCGATGTCCGACACACCGATGCTGGCCGTAGCCACACGGGTGAGCACGATTTAGTGACTCTACTAAGCGCGATGAAACAGCCGATCCTGGCGCGGTAGGTACATAGATCAATGCCCATCTCTGTTCAAAAAAAATTTTACACAACTTCAATTGGGGTTTGCAGCCAAATAGGGATCACGAAATGCGCCAAAGCGCCGCAGACTCACCTACAACGTGCGAAAGCAACAGTTTTAGCGCTGTGAAACTGGCTGCAAATCCCGTTTGACGTTTGTCGCTGAGGCTTCTTATACTTGGCTTGAGGGCGCTGCGGTGCGTGCCGGTATCACCTGCGCGGGATAGCACGACGATGGCTCCCACGACGCAAGGTGATATGAGTCCAGGACACGAGGCAGCAGCTTTTGTGCTCGATGGGTGGCAGTCGGCCGGTGCTTGCGCAATCAGCCGATTGTAGCAGCGACTGACGGGCGTCTCACAGGGTCACACGCAGGTTCCTCACCTACAACGAGCGAAAGCAACAGTTTTAGCGCTGTGAAACTGGCTGCAAATCCCGTTTGACGTTTGTCGCTGAGGCTTCTTATACTTGGCTTGAGGGCGCTGCGGTGCGTGCCGGTATCACCTGCGCGCGATAGCACGACGATGGCTCCCACGACGCAAGGTGAAATGAGCCCAGGACACGAGGCAGCAGCTTTTGGGCTCGATGGGTGGCAATCGGCCGGTGCTTGCGCAATCAGCCGATTGTAGCAGCGACTGACGGGCGTCTCACAGGGTCACACGCAGGTTCCTCACCTACAACGAGCGAAAGCAACGGTTTTAGCGCTGTGAAACTGGCTGCAAATCTGCAAAACTGGCTACAAAAAATGTAGGCATGGATACGTGCTCACAAAGAATTTCATGAGTACAATTGTTCGGGAGCTGGTAACAAGGAATGCTGTTTTTCGTGAAGACAAGAACGCCACCACCCATTCGTTCCCTCCTATCGCATCTGCAAAAAGAGTAGCGGGAATCTGCATGCAGTAGCTCAATGCTATCTATGTCAGGGGTTAACCAAGACTCAGTGAAAATGGCCATGTCTGTATTATTGTCGTCGAGAAGGGCTTCAATGGTATCTTTTTTTGACAAGTAACTACGAGCATTAGCCAGTATAACAGATAGTATGTGATTGCGAGGTGTGTCAACAGGGTTTAGTAGCGGCTGGGAGGGAAAGGAGAGTGCTGGGCAAGCTTGAAGTGATGGCTAGGATCTAACTTGTAAAACTGAGTCTGATTGCACGTCATAAAAAAAAAACTGCCTATCCTTCATCTGAAGTTTGTCGAAGCGTATCTTGAAAGTGGAGGCGTTGTTTTGTTTTGCATAGGCGTACAACTTTTTCCTTGCAAGACGGACGCGCGATGAAAAATCTTCCCGGATAGAAATTGGCGTACCTTTAAGCTGTGGCCCGACAGACAGAATGCTACACTTATCTTTGTACCACGCAAGTTTCACTATAATTGGTCGGTGTTCGCCGGCCTGGAAACGGTCAAGCCTGTGTGCGCGTTCTATGTCATTTTTGGTGATGGAAATTGGAAGTTTATCTGCACACAGGGAAATAACGCGAGACTTTGATTGCTCCCAAGTTTCATCATACGCATCCTCAACACCGAAAAAAAGTAGGTTGTTCCGGCGAAGGCGGTTTTCAGAGACATCGCATTTTTGTACGATTTTGTTCATTTGTGAAGTGAGTTTAATTATTTCAGGATTGTCACTGGATGCAGGTATCGAGTGACTTGACTTGTGAGCGTCTACAATTTTCTCAAGGGCGTCGACACGGGTGGATAGATGGCCGACCTGGTTTTAGATGGTGACCTGTGTAGCCCGAATTAGAGCGAGCTCAGACAGAACGGTGTTCTGAGAGGTTTCTAAACGGGATAGGGCGCTAGCAATGGATTCAAGGGATACCGGATTGGGAATGTCATTAACAGGACCGGGGTTAAGTTCAATATCCCCAGAAAGGGCTAGTAAAAGGAAAGTGAGGTGAGCATTCACACATAATGATCATATCAAGTGGCAAAAAACTTTCCGAGTGGCATCAAATGTGTCAGAGGGGCACGACACCGCAATAACCATTCGGTCACTAGAACGCACACATCTTGCACAAGGTAGGTAACTAACCTGCGCATACAAAGTCGGCATCATGACCATGCTCGGTGTGGTGGCGTGCCCAAGTGGTCCCAAGACGGAGGCTGCTTAAGCAGAAGTAGCGAGACTGCCGCGCAGAAAGTTGCTCGCTGTGGCCAGGCGGAAAGCGCGGTTTGGGTTAGAAGTGGCGGGCTTGAGGATGAAATGGTTTTTTGGTCCGAAGGCAGGGGAAGTTGGCAGGCGATGTCATTCCAGGTGCGAGCAAAAGATGAGGAAGGGCAGGTTCCACCGGGAAGGGCAGCCGGGGTGATTGACGATAGCAGCAAGAAATTAAATCTCGAAAACTCGAAAAGTAAATCTAATTTATTTATTTATTCATTTACACATCCTGCGGACCAATATAAGGCTATAGCAGGAGTGGAAACATTGTACATTACTATGCATTACACATCAAAATCGCACATAGACAGAAAAGATGAATTATCAAAAAGAAGCGCTTTACATGTTAGCGAAGTGCTTACCAGTGCAGCTCTGAAATATTTTAGTGATAGTGAATGAATATTACCGGGCAGCTGATTCCAAAGCTCTATTGTAGGTGGAAAATGACTGAAAACAGGCTTTGCACGCACGCATTTGTCTGCGGTGCGAGTAGAAGGCATTTAGCGAGCATGTAGCCTGGTCTGGCTTAGAGCCTGCGTTGTGGCCACATCCGTGTATATACCTAGCGTACCATCGCTACGACTGAGACCAAGTTGTTTTGGAAGCACACGGTCACTCGTGTATTTGTGCTCTTAAAGTGCAAGAAATGATGACCAGGAAGGGCGGAATACTTGAATATCAAAAGGATGGATGGATTGATGAATGAATAACCTGATTGCGGCCCCTCGGTGCGTGCGATTAGCGCGCAGCGGGCCGCTCCCACGTCGGGACAGAGAGGTCATGCCCCTCCGCCACATCGCGGGCTCTATGGACAGCCCAGAGTTGTGCTTCAAGGTCGGAGCTGCGTAGAGCTCGGTCCCACTCTTCCTTGGTGGTCCTGGCCCCCGGCGCCCGGGAGCAACTCCAGAGCATGTGAGCAATATCTTTACAAAAGCGACACACATTGTGATGGTGCGCGTCCGGAAATATTTTGTGCAGAAAGGCTGGGCACGGGTAAGTGCCTGTCTGAAACCGCGCATACGTGACTTGTGCTTTATTGAGCGCTTTGTGCGGTAGCGGCATGGTCCTCTTGACTACATTACAGTGCTCGGTGAGATAGTTGTAAGTGACGAGGTGGTGGCGCTCGCTCTCCCATCACGCCGAGAGCGAGTCCGAGCTCGTGCGGTGAGTTAGATCTCGTGCGGCATCGTGTGCCCTCTCGTTGAGGCTTGGGAGCGGCCCCTTCTATGGTCCCATGTGTGCCGGGACCAAATTGATATAGTGTGGGGTGAGGTGGCGAGTACCAAGTATTCTGCCGACGGTCGGTGATATGCTCCCTGTTCCAAAGGACAGAATTGCCCTCTTGGAGTCGCAGTATACCAAGCTTTTACCATCTCCTGGGAGTGAAAGGCTGATGGCCACCTGCTCGCCCACCTCAGGACTATCAGTGCAGACCGCGCACGTGTTGATGACAGTGCCATCTTTGCTGACCACCGCTGCTACATAGGCTCGTCAGCCAGTATATTTGGCTTCGCGCGTAATGCAGCACACTTCTTTACAGTCTTGCAGCAAGTCTTCTTTCTTCTGAAAATCAGATGTTTTTTTATATTTTATAGTATTGTGTAGGAGGACTTTATGTTGTACGCCATTTATGTAAAATTGAATTTATTTGTAATGCCATCCATTCACCATTTACGCCCGTTTCAGACCCCTCCCCCCCCACGCAGTATTACTGTTAGGTCTATATATCAAAGTTATGCATGCTTGTAATTTACTTTTTCAGCTAACGCCGTCTGGTGGAGTTTCCTAAGGCAACTACTGCTGATTACCTGGTGCCACAATTTTAGATGAATGCGCTTAAAGCCTGGAACGAGAATTCACGTAGATCAAAAACATTTCATCCTTTAAGAAGACGTCCTGCGTTTACTTTATGAAATTGCGCGTTGCATAGATTCGATGGAGGCTTGTAAAGGTCGTTCGCAATTTTTTTTACTAAATAAAACGTTTCCGTTCCAGGGCTGCGCGTAGTTCAGCAGTAGAAGCGAAAAAATAAAAGGTACCGCGCTGATCAGCGGAGCCGGCGTGGCATGTACCAGCTGGCTTTCTAAACGCGCACGCTCATACAGAAATCGGACTGTGTTAGTCCCATGCGCTTGGTGCGCTACAGTCAGTTCGGTCGCTGGGCTTCACGAGAGTGTCCGCTCTTGCTGAATTTCTTTCGCTACGCTTTGGTATATTGTAAACAGGGATAAGTTGCTTCAGAAAGGCTGGCCTTTCGTTTCAATAGGATGACCTATCTTCGTCAGAGGCGACCTCGTCATCCTTGGCATGTTAGTTTTAAAGGGTTAGTGCTGTGACGTCACGTGCGGGTGGCTAGTTTGAAAAGGAGAGACTTCAGAGGAAACGAGCGCTGTCGTCTGACGTCTGTGAGCTTCGTTCCCAAGACGGGGGCACAAGCGCGGAAGAGTGGGAACGCCGAAGGAAAAGAAAACAAAGAAATTGGAGAGAAAACAAAGGAAAACGAGTGGGGAGGTAGCCAGGGCGACACCAAGACAAAAAAAAAAGAAAAGAAGAGAGAAAGAACAAGACAGAAAAAAACAATTCTAAGGAAGACGGTGGCCTGCGAGCATGTTGGGGATGCGAGAGATTAGGAAGAATTCAGGGGTATCGTTGGCGGCGTGTTCTTGTGGCATTAGAAGTGCCGGTCAGGCGGTCAGTATACGAGTAACACAAAATACAAAAATAAGAAAATTAAGAAAAACACATGATTTGAAAGAGTGACTTGAGTAGCATAGCAGCAATAGGTCGAGTAATTGTGAAGTAGTTAAGATGGCGACGAGGAGTCTGCGGTGCAATGTATGGGGTGACTGAAAGGCAGCGGCATGCTCTTTCAACGGTCATTGCCCCAGTCGCTCAAGGTAGGTGTCGTTACGGTGGCATCCAGAAATGGCGATACCCTCGGTTGCGGCGCCGGAAAAGGCATATTAACGCGACAGCGTTAAGGAGCTCGTGTCGCAGAAGAGCCGGTGTCGTGGGCGTCGGCGGCGTTGGCCGTGAGCGATAAATCCCAGCAGGCACTTCATGAATAAAAAACAACTTGCAAGATGGGCTGGGTGGGAATCGAACCAGGGTCTCTGGAGTGTGAGACGTTACGACTGAGCCACGAGTTTTTTTTTTCTTTATTTCTGAGCCACGAGTTCCATGCTTCAAAGCGGTACAAAAGCGCCTCTAGTGAACGCGGTGTTGCCTTAGAAACGAACTGTTTCTAAGGCTCAGGCGGGCGTCGCTTGCTCAGGCGCACATTTCGTAGTCGCGCCGAACGCTGCGTTGCTCGACGCTCACCGCGTCCGATGCGGGGCGCGTAGTCGCTGCGCCGTAGCCCATTGTCTTACACCCCTTGGCGGGTCGACGGGAACGCTGTCGCATTCCACTCTTGAAGGCGAAGCTTAAGCGTCCTCCAATTTTTGACTTCGGGATGTGTTGGTAAGGGGGTTTCACTATATATATATATATAGATATATATATATATATATATATATATGTAAAGGGAAAAGAAAGTGGGGACCGAAACCGGAATAAGAAACAGGAGGGTGATGTGCGCAGAAGCGGGTGGGGGCAAGTGTACATGGGATTAGGGGGTCGTACAGTTGAT
Source organism: Dermacentor variabilis (assembly GCF_050947875.1). Classification (NCBI taxonomy): domain Eukaryota; kingdom Metazoa; phylum Arthropoda; class Arachnida; order Ixodida; family Ixodidae; genus Dermacentor; species Dermacentor variabilis. Next base: position 231,979,661 of record NC_134570.1, read on the forward strand.
ATAGACGTAAGAACCTAAAAGAGTATACTAAATTGAGTAGTAGGTGGGAAAAACTTTTCTAAATGAAAGAGTAGGTACGATTAAGAATTAAGGTTAGCTGGTGGCATAATGTGTTTTGTGTCTTGGTTGATGATATAGGAATTTCAGATTTAGGTTACCGCTTTTAAATATTCTAAGTTGCCGCGTGCCAAAATAATTCCCGTCGGGTGTAGGCAATTAAACTTGTGTATAATATGATTCCGTATACTTCCTTTCGCGAGGGGAACGGAAATTCGTTTGTAGTATATAGAGCCTTGCTTTTTCAAATATATGACCATGTTCAATAATGTGGCTGGCTACTGCTTTGGGTAAATTGTGTTTTGTGTCCACGCGGTGACCGTTGAGTCTTGTGTGAATTTGTTGTCCACTCTCACCTATGTATTGTTAGCTACAAGCGGCGCATTCTAGACAGTAGACTACGTTGCTTGATGCGCAGTTGAAAGCTGAGGTTACCTTGAGTGCGTAATTCGACGCTGTACTTTATACTGTAGTAGCAGATTGAATATGTTTGCATGTAGAGCACCTGGGGCGGCAACAGGGATTGGTTCCCCAACTTCCTCTTTGTCTTTAGTTTGGCGTGCACAAGAACATCTTTAAAATTAGTGTTGCGTCAGTAGGCAACTCTGGGAGGGTCGGCAAAAATCTTATTTTCTTGTTGCTGGTGAGAATTGGGTAGTATTTACTGAGGATGTTATTTACCTTTGGGAGTGCGTTTGAGAATTTAGTAGTAAGAAGAGGCGTTGTTGTTCTTGTGATCCTCGGGCGAGGCTTGAGGACCTCGGCTCGATCAAGCTTGGTTGCAGCGGTGTAGCTTGTGCCACTAAGACTGGGTCGCGCAAAATTTTGTTACCCCGGCCGAGCTGCTTTTCGTTGACTGTGTCGCAACCCCAATCGCGGCGAGCGTGCCTTAAAAGTGTCCCAAAAAGTAACGAAATTATTTAAGATAATGTCGGGGGATCAGAGTGTGAGTGAGTGAGTGAGTGAGAAAACTTTATTTCGAATCAGAATGATTGGCGTCCGGCAAGTTAGTGGGCTACGGCACCCGCGGAGGCTACGGCCAAGAGATCTCGTCTCTCGGTGGCTTCCTTGGCCCGCTGCCCAGAGTTGGTCTTCAAGGTTCGAGCTGAGCAGCGCGGCCTACCATAGCGTGGAGGCTGTCGGTGGAGGCTCCGCTCGCATTGTCCGTTATTGGTTCCTGGCATTCCCATAGCATGTGCTCTAGCGTGGCTCTGGTACCACACACTTTGCATCTCTTTCTTGTGCATATGTCTGGATAAATAGTGTGCATTAGCATCTGGCTTTTTTATGATTTGGTTTGTAGTTGTCAGCAATGAACAACTTGCGATTTAGTCAGTTGTTGATGGGGTGGCGGATAAGTGCATCTTTGCGTCTTGTAATGGTTGGTGACGTCGTTGAACCTGGTCATTCTGTCTTCCCAATCCCATACTTCGGAGGGTCCTGTTGAGGGGTCTACGTTCGTCACAGCTCGGAAAGTAAGTCATCGAGCTGCGTTGTGTGCCACCGCGTTGAGGTTGTCCTCTCCCATTGAGTCGGTGGTGTGGGCTGGTATCCACAGGACTTGGATGCATCTGTCTTCCCTTGTCGGTTTGCCTTTTCATGGTATGTTTAGTGTATCAGCTGAAATCTGGCCGTTCGCGAAGTTGCGTACTGCCGTCTGGGAATCACTGAGGCGTTCGTTTGTGCGTTGGTTTGCATTGAGTATACGTTGGTTTGTGCTATGGCTAACACTATAGCCGCTTCGTCCGCCGTTTCGATGAGTGACGTGTTTATAGGCAAGCTTGTGCAGGATTGTCTGTTGTGGTTAAGTACTGCTGCGACAAAGCTGCGTTTGTGCTTGTAACGTGCGTCGTCAGAGAAGTCGTCATGAATTTGCCCCAGCAAGATCTAGTCCGTGGAGATGGTGGAACAGCGAAGCTGTGTTAGTTCCATCGAGTGTTATACCATGCAAGTCAAACTCCGGAAGCAGTCTATATTGCAAATCCTTTGTTTCACCATTCTTTCACCTCATTTTCGTTTAACGGTAGGCAGCTTCTTACTCAGGCGAACGCACTACACGTGGTCTTCACATAGTTGTAGCTGGGATGCAATCGACATCGCATTGACGTCATCCGTCGAATCCAATCCATCAAAACACAGCGAAAGATGACCAATAATGCTTGTGTCATCAGCTCTATCAAAACACAGAACATGCGTAGTACTACCAACCCCCTTTCGGGTATACAGCGGTACACTTTATCTCCCCTTTACTAGCTTATGATCCGAGAGGCCGGTTTCAACCAATACGTCATAGTCTTCAAGTCGCCCGTCTAGGAACACTAAATCTTATATAGATATTGATTTCCCAACTACGCTTGTGCACTCGTGAACTACCTGTTGTAAATCCTTACCGAAAGCTGTTTCTAGTAGTAGTTCAGAATGGGAATCTTCGCGAGTCTGTGCGCTAAGCGTGGACCATGCAATTCCTGGCAAATTGAAATCCCCAGTAATAATTATGCGACAGCTGCGCTTTTTAATGTTTTATAAGTTAAGCTGCATATTTCGAAGATAGTAAATGCGTGATTTTGGCGGCCTATAAACAGTTCCAAGGATTATCCTTGTTTTACCTAGCCGAATTTCACACCAGATGCTTTCATGTGTTCGAATGCCAATCATTTGCACACAGTCAATATTAGCCTTGAATACGATAGCAACTCCGCCCCCACGAGAATCGCGGTCTCTGCGTATGATTTTATAATTAGGTGGTACACTTGGTCTTGTATTGTGGGCCACAGCCACGTTTCGGTTATTTTAAGCACATGAGGATCGTAATTACCCAGCATGTATTCTAAGTCCCCAGTTTTGTTTACTAAACTTCTAGCATTTAAATTGACCAAGCGGAAGACATTCACATTCTTTATTCAGTCCGTCACCCCTACTAGCAGCAGGGCATCTGTCAGGATGCGGAACCTTTACACGGCTGCGCTTTGATCGATGCCATGTCTAGTTTGTCGTAATTTAGGCGCATGCGATACCCGTTCGCCCTTTCTTGTTTCGCGGAATCCCAAAGCTTTTTACGCTTTGCCAGTCTTTCTTTTGAAAAATCATCGGAAATGGAGACGCCGCTGCCCTTAAGCTTTCTGCACTGCTTGTAAATTTCAGCTTTTTCCCTGTAGTCATACAACCTGAGAATTACAGGTCGAGGCCCGGTGCTCGTTTTTCCCATCCGATGTATTCGTTGCACGGTACTCAAGTTGACGCCAAGCTTTTCTTCGAACACACCTACTAATACTTTCGCTTCAAGGTCTATTAAGGATTCCCTCTCCCCTTCTGCTATTCCAACTAGGTGATTTCACCTAGTTGTGTCCTGAAAGCTGTGCATTCTTTCCTGTTGCTGCCGAAGTGTACTCTCTAACTCTTTGACTGTTATAGACAGTTGAGCAATTGTAGTCGCTTGTTCGTTAAATATTTTAAGGTTGTTTCCAATCACCTTAAGTCGCTTGCTCATGCTCTCTAGGTCTGATTGTACTGCCTTTTGAACATCGCACGATTCCTTTACCATCACCTTCGTTTCTGGCCCAGGGTTCATTTCTACGCCGCCAGGCAGCAGCGACAGACACAAAGATGCAAAGCCGGAAAAAATCACTTCTGGGCACGGCAGCACAGCAACGAAGCGATTATCATTCTTGTAGCCATATTGATTGCAATGACTAGCCTGTTCAAGGAACAGAAGACGGTTAGAGGACATTGGATACGCAGTGCCGCCGTGCCCACTGAAGCCGTAGGTTGACGGTGACCGATTTATAGTGTCAGACGTGATTCCTGTCGCCCGGCGTTGGTCTCCGTTTCCTAGAGTGACGTTGATAGCATGGTACAGCTTAATGCCGATGCGGTCCAAAGACGGCGCACTGGTTCCACGCGCCTGGTATGACTGCGTATGTAAAGTTTACACTTGCAATTTCTTGATGGCCTTTCATAAGGATGTTCCTTTGTGCAAGGATATTCACAGAGTGGGGCATTGCAGCACCGTATTCTGCATTGTACATTCAGTGCTTATTTGGTATGGGCTTCCTGCTACCAATATATTTGCAGAAAAGCAATGTTTGTTTCCTGTCTCACAAAATACCGGATCACAATGACATAGATAGAGTCTAAAAGAACATGAATGTTCTCTCGGTAAAGAAAACTATTTGCACTTGTCCAACCACTGTAATCTATTTCATTGTGACCCGGTATTTTTGACACTGACATTTTGTTTTCAGATAAAAACAAACTAACATGTGAAATCACAGAAGCATTTCATATCAAAAGTGCGCTGAAAAATGCATAAGCCAACCATCGGTTGCAATCACTGAAAATGAATTTAATTTTTAACTACTGGTTGAACCTTCTTCATCTATTTTTAATCTGTTTGTCTTACTGACCACTCTTGTTGCACATGCACTGCGCTGATAGCTGGGGTATATATGTTCTGTATCTTTCCAAAAATTAAATAGTTGTGAGTAAGCGCTCGTGTGTCCCCCTTCACTGTGTCCTTGTCGATTGTGCGCGCTAAATAGTTTACTAAGAAATTGGGAGCATGAGGAAGGATCCCAAGGTTAAGTAAGGGAATACTGATTGTCACCCTTTTGCCAGGCTAACCCATTTGAAGAAGATCACGGTCACTGACCAAGTCTGATGTATAATGCGACGTTTCGGAACCGCATAGGGGTTCCACGTTCCGTGAGTTGGACAGGAAATCGTCGTCACTTATCTAGCCAGCACGTGACGTAACAAACGTGCGTAAATGCCAGGCATAGTTCCTGGCATCCGGTTCATCGTAGCTGGCGTCGATGGAATGATTAGCGATACTAGCAGCCGTCGGGATGACATCTTCTTTTCTTTGGCAACAACAGTGGCATTCTCTCAGTGAATCTTGTGATTATGCTCCTGCAAATGCTCGGTAATGGCGTTTCGTGTGTGACTATTATTTCTTACGTCACGTTTATGGTGCTTGAGGCGTCTGGAGAACTTCCCTGTTTCACCAATACCTACTTTGTGGCAATCAGCGCATGGTATCTTATAACCGACTCCTGGGGATTACACAACAGGTAACCTGCCTTTCACATTCATTAGGTAATGCCGGAGCTTGCTGGTTGAGATATGGGCAATGCGCAAGTCGTATATTGAATACACGCGGGACAGTGCCTCGCTGATTCCTCGAACGTAAGGGATGGCTGCACGTGCACAGATTGTCGTGTTGTTCTGCGAGCTTGGCTGTAATATCCGCTTCTCTTCCTGTATACTGAGAAGGCGAGAGCACCCCCATCCCGACGAACCGGTAAATCCAAGAAAGGCAACAAGTTGTCCCTCTCGTGTTCAACAATGAATTGTATGTGCTCATTTTGGGCGTTCAGGCAGTCCAGGAAGCATTGGATGTCTTGCTTATTAAAAATACAAAAGCAGACATCCACGTAGCGATAAAAACTTTGGGAGCCGGGTTCAATCAGCACCTTCCCTTGGAAGACTTCCATTACTAGATTGGCCGTGGTGACCGATATTGACGCTCCCATCGCCGTGCCATGCGTTTGCTGATAAAGGCTTCCACCATAAGAAAAGTAGGTGTTGCTGAGACAAAACCGCAGCAGCTCGCTAAAATCAGGGACGTCGAAGAGCCAGGTGTTGAGCCCTCTTGCCGGTAAGACCTCGACACACGTCGAAAACTCATCCGCATTTGTAGCAAAGATAAAGGACACCACCATGACAAAATATGACGTCATGGTCTCGTTCGACGTCAAATCGCTTTTCACTAGTGTCCCAGTGGATTTGGCAGTAGCCATGTGCAAAGAAGCCCTAGAAGCAGACAGTGAGCTTCCTGGTCGCACGCCCTTCGCCGTCCCCGAAACAACGATGTAGATCAAGCATTGGTGACGGTGACCTTACAGACTGTGTTTGATACTGTCTGTTGCACTGTTTGATACAAGCGTTTCTTGCTGGAAAATGTTAACAGTGTGATGTTTAACTTTAACTTATGCATGACTGCCTGTGTTAAAAAAATTAGAACTTACAATTCGAATTTTCTTTTAGTAACCAGAGCATGGCTGATTTAATAAAACATATTTGCTCATTTGCTTACTCAGATGCTACAACCAGCCCTAATCTTGCATTACCGCCCCAAAGTGCAAATAATTTAGAAATTTACAATGTATTTAAGAATCTTCATCCACCACTTGTGCTCAGCAAAATACTTTAATGAGCAGTGGTTCTTATCAGGCCTCAATTAATAACGCACTTCGCACCCAAACAGTACAAAATGAGGAATATTTCAGTCTTTTGGTTTACAGTGAGAAAATAATTTATTTTCAGATGGCTTATTGTATAACAGACCAGTGCATTCGGGTTACAAAACAAAAATTCAAAGAAACCGGAATTGTAATGAAAAAATCTGCGTAGAAAATCTGGTACACAGCACTTATTGCCCAAAGAACTCTATTTTCACGTAAGAAAAAGAAATGATTGAAGACCCAAAAATTCTACCTAATTTTCGTGCCCAAGTAATCTTCATGGAAAGCGAAAATTTGGAATTATGCTCCCGACTTCAACCTCACTTAAAGCACATTTATGCCTAGTAAATATTGTTTCTGTCTATCAAAAATATTGGCTTAGATCGACTTTCCAAATCAACTTTTCATAATGCTTTGTCATGACATCGGTGTACAAAATAACAAGTGTGTTTCTTGTCGTGAGCTTGTTCTGCATTTCATGTACTTCCCTAGTAGACATTTTCAATATCCCCCCTTTTTTCAGAGCATCAAAACATGAATTTCCGTACATTGTAGCTTAATAGTGAAAATTCATTTTTTATGTGGCCCAAAACATATCAAAGCAAACATAGTCTCTCCTCTAATAGGGACCGATTTGATCAATACATATATTTTTAAATACTTTGGGGGGAAATGTAAATGTTCATGTACTGGCCAATGTGTTTGGTGATTGCGCTTGTTTAGGCTTCATGTGATTTATCTATATATCGTAATCTGTATTGTCATAATAATAATAATAATAATAATAATAATAATAATAATAATAATAATAATAATAATAATAATAATAATAATAATAATAATAATAATAATAATAATAATAATAATAATAATAATAATAATATTTATTGACACACATCCAAAAACAAAACAAAGAAACGGGCCTGTCTAAGTCTACGAGGACTTGTGCGACTAGGCCCGGCAGAGTCGGTACAGCGATGTGGTTATATATTTACATAAAAAGTGAAAAGGTAGACATATACATAATAACACTTTTTTTCAACTTTGAGAAAAATGTTTGGTTGTATTACCCGTTAACAGACAATGACATAGTAAAAAAAGAGAAACACATCAACAACTTAAGTAAAGATCAGGACTAAATTTCAACGTTTCATCAATAATTTCCTCAACTGTTTTTTCGAAGTTGCCAAGAAGAATTCATCGGCCAATTCGTTAAATATTTTTGGGATGTATACACTTCTTCTCGCTTCACCATACTTAGTAGTGGAATAGGGTACCTTAAAACGTTTTACATTTCTTAGCAGACGGGGTGTATCGTATGCCTCTTTGAATTCATCGCTCCAATTATGCCGCATAATAACAGTTCTGGTAAATAAATCCTCCAATGTGCAAAATCCTAATTTCTGAAAAATATTATTGTCGTTAAGTGTAGTACCATAAGCCACATTTCTTAACATGTTTTTTAGTAGTTTATCAATCCGATTTTTCCAGTGCTCTGTACAAAAGGCGAAGATCGTTATCCCATACCTCAGCACACTGTATGCTAGTGCATGCACTATCATTTTCTTGACTGGTAGATGTACTAAACCTTTTATGTTGAAAAGTAAATATGCAACACTACGTACTTTCCCACACAAAAACGCCATGTGATGTTGCCAAGACATGCCGCTGTTGAACGTTATACCCAGGTATTTGAATGTCTCCACATATTCTATAGCAGTACATTTACATGAAATACAATGTTCATTATGCAGAAATATTGGCAAGTTCATTTTTTGAGTTTTTAATGGACTACGAAAGCACATGATTTTGCTTTTCTTAGCATTGATATAAATACAGTTTTCTTCAAACCATTGCATAGCCTTATGGACTGCATTTTGTAGGGGCAGCGCGAAAAAACGACGACAGAAGGCAGGAACACACAGGACAGCGCTGTTCCTGCCTTCTGTCGTCGTTTTTTCGCGCTGCCCCTTCAAGATGTTGAACCAGTACCAACTCGCCCAAATGTCGATCCTTCTGCATTTTGTAGGGCGCTAATTGCTTCTTCATAATGCATATGACGAGTGAGTAGAACTGTATCATCTGCATATTGATACACAGTGGCTTTTGTAATTATCGCGGGAAAGTCGTTCATAAATAAATTGAATAAAAGAGGGGACAACACGGATCCCTGTGGAACACCAGCTGTAATATATTTTCTAGCGCTAAAAATTTCTTTACTGCCCTTGACCACCTGTGATCTATCCTGTAAATAATTGCAAATAATATCAAAAAAGGGTCCCCTGAAACCCAAACGAAACAACTTTTCCAATAAAATATCGTGATTTACAGTTTCGAACGCTTTTGCTAAATCTAAAAACAAAGCACAACTATACAGGTTCTTATCTAGAGCAGAATATAATTCATCTGTGAATTCTTCTAACAGTGTAATAGTACCTCGCTCAGCAACAAATCCAAACTGTCTTGGTGTTAGGAGTGAAAATTTCTTTAATAAGGAAGTCATGCAATCAAACAAACTTTTCCAGTATTTGAGCGAGTATAGGCAAAACAGAAATAGGTCTATAGTTTTCAACTTCATTTTTTTTTCCTGCTTTATACAGTGGCTTAACAATCGCCGTTTTTAATGTCTCCGGAATTGATGCGGTGTTTATAAAACCATTAATCATAAAAAGCAGTATGTCTGCTAATGTATCAAAATTTCTTCTTAGTGTGGCCACAGCCAACCCATCTATACCCGGTTGTTTATTAGGTCGGAAACTAAAAATTATTCGCCTCAGATCTTCCTTCGACAACGTGGGCAAAAAAGCAGATGTTTGAACAGTATGTTTGAGTGAGCAAGTGTGTCTCTGCGACTGCGCAGTGTTAGAAAAACGCGTGAAAAAATTATTGAAATTATTTACAACTACATCTGGCTTCTCTGAAAAAGATTCCAAGAAATTCGCAGGTGCCGCAGTTCTGCCTCGGAGCGTATTTATTAAAGCCCAAGTTTTTGCAGAATTTTTGTGTGCTTGATTAAATCTGTCTACGAAATACCGCCGTTTTGCTGATCTCAAGAGAGCAACGACCCTATTCCTCGCAATCTTATATTCAGTTTTCAAATCTTGATTTTTCGGCGCACGCCTGCTCCTTTTCCACAACCAGTCTCTGTTGGAAATAGCTCTCATTATGTCGGCTGTGAACCAGGGGTAACTTTTCCTTTGTTTTTTAGTTATTGTGTACATACTAGAAAGCTCAAATTTTTTTAGTTGCTCACAAAATTTTTCATAAACTTTAGCATAATTACAATCCTTAATCATTTCCGCCCAGTCAAACTGTGCGATCAAATGATCAAATGTTCTCTTGTTTAAAATCTGCACTTTTAATTGATTACTGTCATGTTTTTCTTCTGATTTGTCCTTTCCGGGCAGAGGTAAGAGTGCCTTAAGGCGACATGCGACAAAATAGTGATCCGCTATCTTTTGCCTTATGATACATGCCTCTAAAGAATAATTCGGTGCTCTTATTGCTATATGGTCTAGACAGGAGGATACTAGTCTATTTTGTAAAAGTTCTACTCTTGTAGGTTGATTTATAGTCACTTGTAAGCCATAGGTTGATAAGATGGAGAGGTAATCCGACACAGTAGTCGAACTGATGTTCAATATATTAATGTTTAGGTCACCCGCCAAACAAATCTGATCTGCTGCTTTGTGGCCTTCTAAAATTTCTTCAAGTTCACGCAAGAATCGTGCGACACTGTTATTAGGTGGCCGATAAATAGCTATCAACAATAAATCTGTGTTCGGAAGCGTAATTTTTACTGTCAAACTTTCGGCGTGGTTTAAAGAAATGTCTGTAACCACAGTGTCATATCTTATCTTAACAAACACTGCTAAACCCCCTCCTCGTCGTTTCTGTCGTGACATGAAATGGGCTTTGTAACCCTTTAAATTGTAAATGTTAGTGCAGTCCTCTGGTACATTTGTTTCCACTATTATAAATGCATCTACTACATCTGTGACTGATTCCGCTACCTGTCTAAATTCCTCCCAATATTTTCGTAGACTTCTGATATTAATACTAATTACTGTGAAACCGTGTTCACGGCTGGTAGCAAATATATCTTTGAACTCTTTGAAATTTGAGACAGAGTAAAAATTCGTTGCCATGTTGCTTATGAAATTTTAAGAATATCGGCTAGACTCTTAATTCGAATCAGGGGTGCATCTTCATTCTTCTTCACGAAAATACTTCCGCCCTTGACCCACGCAAATTTGTAGTTCTTTTCTTTTGCTGTAGTTCTAGCTCGCCAGAACAGATTTCGATTCATTCTTGTCAGATTATCATTGATGAAAAGCCTCGGCAGTTGTCCAATTTGATGCAAGCGTCTTAGCTTGCCCCGCGCATCAAACCACGCATTCCTTGCGGTCACGGAAGAAAAACGTACTAGTACTGTTGGGTTCGCCTTATGTTTGTTTGGTAAGCGATGCACCGCCTCGATATCAGAGCTACAGAAATCTGATAGCTCCAGTTTGCTGGCTATGTTCGATAAGACTTCTTTTAGGTTTTCCTCGTGTTTGACAGGTAGCCCTTCAATTTCCATATTTACTTTTCTGCTATACTGTTCGCTCTCATTTAGATCCTGTTGCAGCTGCTGTAGCTGTTCCGCCTGTGTTTCCAGTTGCGTTTTCATGTCAGTAATTTGTGCTTCACGCGCAGCTTCCCGTTCTTTACTGGCGGAAAGCTGTGCTAACGCCATGTCGTATTGTTTAGACAAAAAGGAGACTGTTTCTTCTAGGTCTTTCATTGTTAATAATATTTGGGGTTTTACGTGCCAAAACCACTTTCTGATTATGAGGCACGCCGTAGTGGAGGACTCCGGAAATTTTGACCACCTGGGGTTCTTTAACGTGCGCCTAAATCTAAGCACACGGGTGTTTTCGCATTTCGCCCCCATCGAAATGCGGCCGCCGTGGCCGGGATTCGATCCCGCGACCTCGTGCTCAGCAGCCCAACACCATAGCCACTGAGCAACCACGGCGGGTGGTCTTTCATTGTTATGCTCAAGTTTGTGAATTCTGCTTTGAGAAGGAGCAGAGAATCTACTTTTGCATGTAAAGTCATCAAAGAGGTCAAAGTTTGCTTAATACCTGCCAGCTCTGACAGTAATGTGGCTTCTGAAGTATCTTCTTCTGGTAGAGTCGTACTCGCAGATTGTGAGCCCGCCCCCCCTCGTTGCTTTACCGCGCGACACGTTTTGCACACCCATGATTCACGCTTACTTTGACTCTTACTTTGACTCTGCGAAAGTATTTTGAGCTACACCTGAGCAATGTTGACCCAAATGATATGGGTTCCCGCACTCCGAACAAGTAATGAAACGACCATCATCGGGTAGTAGTTTGTTACAAGCAATACAATTGTCCATAATAACACTCAACAAGATACACTCTGCAGTCGGCGGCCAACACCCTTAGTTAGATTCACAAGGTAAGTACAGTACCTGTAAAATATTTGCGTTAATGTCCGGTCGTTGAATCGCCGCCGACTGCAGAGCGTCCCGTGCTGCAGGCTGTTTAAGTAGGCGTTTTCTTCCAGGGTTTCCAGAGGCTGGTGTGATTTTGCAAAAGCCTTCTGCGATGACGTTTGTGAAGTGGTGCTGGCTTGAAAACCGGATGAAGGTCCAATCCAGCAGTAGAATGTTCTCGGATGATTACGCCTGCGAGCCTGTAAAATATTTGCGTTAATGTCCGGTCGTTGAATCGCCGCCGACTGCAGAGCGTCCCGTGCTGCAGGCTGTTTAAGTAGGCGTTTTCTTCCAGGGTTTCCAGAGGCTGGTGTGATTTTGCAAAAGCCTTCTGCGATGACGTTTGTGAAGTGGTGCTGGCTTGAAAACCGGATGAAGGTCCAATCCAGCAGTAGAATGTTCTCGGATGATTACACGTGCGAGCCTGTAAAATATTTGCGTTAATGTCCGGTCGTTGAATCGCCGCCGACTGCCGCCGAATAATAATAATAATAATAATAATAATAATATTAATAATAATAATCAGAATCAGCCTGTTTTATGTCCACTGCGGGACGAAGCCCTCTCCCTGCGATCTCCAATTACCCCTGTCCTGTGCCAACGGATTCCAACTAGAGCCCGCGAATTTCCTACTTTCATCGCTCCACCTAGTCTTCTGTGGTCCTCCATAGCGTTTTCGTTCTCTTGGTACCCATTCTGTAACCCTAATGGCCCAATGGTTATTTAACCGGCGAATTACATGACCTGCCCAGCTCCATTTTTTCCTCTTGATGTCAATTAGAATATCTTCTATACCCGTTTGCTCACTGATCCAAACCGCTCTCTTTTTGTCTGTTAAAGGTATGCCTCGCGTTCTTCGTTCCATCGCTCTTTGCGCGCTCCTTAACTTGTTCTCAAGCTTCTTTGTCAGTCTCCAAGTTTCTGCCCCATATGTCAGCACTGGCCAAATGCACTGATTGTACAGCTTCCCTTTCAATGATAATGGCAAGTTTCCAGTAAGGAGCTGGCAATGTCTGCCTTATGCGATCCAACTCATTTTTCTTCTGTTAACTTCTTTCTCATGCTGGGGGTTTCCTGTGATTAATTGACATGGGTAAACATACTCCTTCGCAGATTTTAGAGGCCGACTGGCGATCCTCAACTCTTGTTCCTTTGCATGGCTATTTATCATCATTTTTGTTATCTGCATATTCATCTTCAACCCCACTCTCACACTCTCTCTGTTAAAGTCCTCAATCATTTGTTGTAATTCGTCTGCATTGTTGCTGAATAGAACAACGTCATCGGCAAACTGAAGGTTGCTGAGATATTCGCCGTCGATCTTTACTCCTGAGCCTGCCCAGTTCAATAGCTTGAATACTTCTTGTATGCACACAGTAAATAGCATTGAAGAGATTGTGTCTCCCTGTCTCACCCCTTTCTTTATAGGTATCTTCTTGCTTTTCTTGTGCAGCATTAAAGTGGCTGTAGACTCTGTGTAGATATTTTCCAAGGTATTTACTTTAACGTTCCGTAGTCGTTGATTACGCAATGCCGCTATGACTGTTGGTATCTCTACTAAATCAAATGCCTTTTCGTAATCTATGAAAGCCATGAAGAGAGGCTTACTACACTCTGCGGATTTCTCGATAACCTGATTATTGACATGGATGTGATCCACAGTAGAGTATCCCTTCGTGAAGCCCGCCTGTTCCCTTGGTTGACTAAAGTCCAGCGTTGCCCTTATTGTATTGGAGACTATGTTGGTAGATATTTTATGTAATACTGGGAGTAAGCTAATGGGCCTATAATTTTTGAATTGTTTAACCTCTTCTTTTTTGTGGATTAGTATAATGTTTGTGTTCTTCCAGTTTTCTGGGACCCTTACAGTCCATAGACACTTCTTATAAAGAGCCGCCAGTTGTTCAAACATTATGTCTCCTCCATATTTGATTAAATGAACTGTTATTCCATCTGCTCCTGCCCCTCTTCCTCATTTCATGTCTTGCAAGGCCCTTCTGACCTCATCGCTAGTTATAGGAGGAGTTCCTGTATCCTTTTCATTGCTGTTTCTAATTGAGGTATCCTGACTCCTCTGGATACTATTACTGATGATACTACCCTGCTTATCTTTCAGTGCATACATCATGGTTTGTCCTATGCCAAGTTTCTTTCTCACGGATTTCAGGCTGCATCTATTTTTTACGGCTTCTTCAATCTTTTTCAGGTTGCAGTTTCGAATATCCCTTATTTTCGCCTTGTTGATCAATTTTGACAGTTCCGCTAACTCGATCTTATCTCTCAACTTTGACGCTTTAATTTTTAGTCGTATGTATATTAGGTCCTTTGTTACTGGGGAGAGCTTGCCTATTGGTTTTTTTGGTGTCTTGGCTCTCACTTCAGTTGCTGGCTCTGATGCCAACCTAGTTACGGCTTCATTATTAGCTCTATTTCATCACCATCTCTCTGTTCTAAGGCCTAATATTTGTTTGCAAGTACCAGCCGGAGTTTGTCGGCTTTTACCCTTACTGCCTCTAGGTTGTCCTGTTTCTTCTTGACAAATTTTACTATTTCTCTCTTCAAATTGAGGTGAATCCTAGTCCTCACTAAACTATGATCACTGCTCTTTACCTTACCTATCACTTCTACACCCTGTGCTATGCTGGGATCAGCAGAAACTATGAAGTCAATTTCATTTCTTGTTTCACCGTTAGCGCTATCCCAGGTCCACTTTCAGCTGCTAGACTTGCTGAAAAAGGTGTTAATTATTCGAAGCTTATTCCTTTCTGCGAATTTCACCAGCATCTCTCCTCTAGCGTTACTAGAATCGACGCCGTAGTTCCCAATTGCTTGTTCAGCAGCCTGCTTTTCCCCCACTTTTGCATTGAAGTCGTCCATTACTACAGTGTACTGAGTTTGCACTTTTCTCATCGCTAATCCAACATGTTCACAAACCTGATCTACTTCCTCATGACCTTGACTGGATGTTGGAGCGTAGGCTTGCACTACCGTTAATCGATACCTCTTATTTAGCTTGATTACGACTGGAGCTGCCCTCTCATTAATGCTGTAGAATTCGTCAATGTTGCCCGCTATGTCCTCATGGTCCACGAATCCTACTCCTTGTTGCTTCTTATCTAGGAAACCTCTATAGCAGAGGACATGTACGCTATTCAGAAATGTATAAGACTCACCAGTTCTAATCTCCCTAAGGCCGATGATATCGCAAACAATGTCTGATAATTCGTCAGAGTCCTGCCAAGCTAGCCTCAGTCGAGAGGGTTCGGGTGTTAAACATTGCAAGAGTGAGTTTCCATTTGTGGCCTGTCCGGATCGGAGATGCTTAGCACCCTTTTAGGCGTTACAGGTCTGACTGTCACCTTCTCCGCAGCTGCTGTGGACTGAGAGCCATTGGTTAATTGAGTGAGCCATTTGGGAGGGGGTGGCCGAATACTGCTCCCCAGAGGCCAACTCCTGATCTGGTGAGGGAGTGTCTTGTTGAAGCTTTGTGGGCCTTCCTAATTTGGTTGTACTTTGATTAGTATAGCCCCACTTGCTCTCGGCACCTTCTGCCTGTGACAGGCGTGACTCCAAGCCTGCAGAAGTAGTGCACGGGTGGAGGTGAATTTCAAGCTCACCATAATAAAAAAAAACTTTAAACGGGATTCAAACTTCCGACTATAGCAACGGAGCATTTGCCATAGCTCCGTCAGATAATCCCGCAGGCGAGGAGTCAACCTTATCACCGACAAGCACAGCCCCGAGGGCCCTACATGCTTTAAGATTTTGATTTATCCGCGATAGAAGTGTTTTCCTTGTCGCGACGGGTAACTCATTATGGAACGATTTCTAAACGGTTCCGGCATCGTAGTTCTGGAATCGCACGTGTGCCGTTGACAAGGCGTAGTATTTCTCAGTGGTTCCAACATCGTGGTTTCAGAGTCAACCGTACGCATGCGGCCATGAACGCGGCTAGATGTACGATACATTTTCGGTGAACTTGAACAATGCTGCATGTGCTTGCCAGTCTGTGTTGCATTATATACAGATCTGGAAATCGTCATAATTGTGCTGTTATGCTTCGTGATTACCGTTGCTGTTACATACATGCTTAAAAGTGTAAACTTGCTGGTTGTATTTGTGCAGCGAAGACAGGTTTTGCGGTATACGCCATGAATATTATCATCATGAGCCCATTTTAGGTTCATTGCAGGACGAAGCCCTCTCCCTGCGAGCTTCAATTACACCTGTGCTGCACCAACCGATTCCAACTACCGCGCGCTAATTTCCTAATTTGATATATGATACGATATACGATGCCCATTCTGTCACCCTAATGGTCCAACGGTTATCTAATCTGGGCATTACATGGCCTGCCAAGCTCCATTTATTCCTGTTGATGTCAATTAGAATATCGTCTATTCCCGTTTGCTCTCTGATGCAAAACGCTCTCATTCTGCCGGTTAAAGGTACGCCTCGCATTCTTCGTTGCATCGCTCTTTGCGCGGTCCTCAACTTGTTCTCAAGCTTCTTTGTCAGTCTCCAAGTCTCTGCCGCATATGTCAGCACTGGTAAAATGCAGTGATTGTACACCTTCCCTTTCAATGATAATGACAAGGTTCCAGTAAGTAGCTGGCAATGTCTGCCATATGCGATCAAATGCATTTTTATTCTGGGAATTTCCTTCTCATGATCAGGGTTCCCTGTGATTAATTCACTTAGGTAAACGCACTCTTTCACATACTTTAGAGGCCGACAGGCGATCCTCAACTCTTGTTCCTTTGCTTGGCTATTTATCATTATCTTAGTCTTCTGCATATTTATCCTCAACGCCACTCTTACGCTCTCTCTGTTAAGGTCCTCAATCATTTGTTGTAACTTGTCCGCAGTGTTGCTCAACAGAACAATGTCATCAACAAACCGAAAGTTGCCGATGCCAGTCTGTTAACTTTGTTGACTAACGTCCAGTGTTGCCCTTATTCTATTGGAGATTATTTTGTTACATATTTTATATAATACTGTGAGTTAGCTAATTGGCCTATAATTTTTCAGTTCTTTGACATCTCCCTTTCTTGTGGATTAGTATAATGCTTGCATTCTTCCAGATTCCTGGGACCCTTGCAGTCATAGACATTTTGTACAGAGAGCCGCCAGTTTTTCTAGCATTATGTCTCCTCCATCTTTGATTATATCGACTGTTATTCCATGCGCTCCTGCCACTTTTCAGTTTCGTATCTTGCAAGGCCCTTATGACATCATCTCTAGTTATATGAGGAGTTTCTCTATACTGTACATTATTTTTTGAATAGAGTACTCCTGAGTCCTCTAGGTAGTGTACAGGTCTGTATAGAATTCTTCTGCTGCTCTTATTATACCTTCGAGATTGCTGATGATATAACCCTGCTGATCTTTCAGTGCATACATCTTTCTTTCTCCTATGCCAAGTTTCCTTGTCACTGATTTCAGGCTGCGTCCATTTTTTACGGCTTCTTCAGTCTTTCTTACGCTATAATTTCGAATACCACTTATTTTCGTTTTGCTGATCAGTTTTGACAGTTCCGCGAATTCTATGTTCTCTCTTGAGTTTGAAACTTTCATTCTTTGTCGTTTCTTTATTAGGTCCTTTGTTACATGGGAGAGCTTGCCTACTGATTGCCTTGGTGCCTTGCCTCCCACTTCAATTACTGCCTCTGAAGCCAGCATCATTACGATTTCATTCATCACCTCTATGTCATCATCATCATCATCATCTATAAATTTGTCAGCCTGTTCCCTTACTGCGTCTAGGTTGACTTGTTTTTTCTTGACCAATTTTGCACTTTCTTCGTTCAAATTGAGGTGATGCCTAGCCCTCACTAACCTGTCATCACTGCACTTTACCCTACCTATCACTTCTACACCATGCACTATGCTGGCATCGGCAGAAAGTATGAAATAAATTTCATTTCTTGTTTGACCATTAGCGCTTTTCTAGGTCCACTTTATGTTGCTACGATTCCTGAAAAAGGTGTTCATTATTCTCAGCTTATTCCTTTCTGCGAATTTTACTATCACCTCTCCTCTAGCGTTTCTGGAATCGACGCCGTAGTTGCCAATTGCCTGTTCGCCCGCCTGCTTTTTCCCCACTTTTGCATTGAAGTCACCCATTACTACTGCATAGTGAATTTGCACTTTTCTCATCGCTAGTTGATCATCTTCATAAAACTGATCTACTACCTCATCGTTGTGACTCGATGTTGGAGCGTAGGCTTGTGCTACCTTTAATCTATACCTCTTATTAAGTTTGATTACGACTACTGGTACCGTCTTGTTAACGCTGTAGAATTCGTCACTGTTGCCAGCTATGTCCTTATGGACACAGCTGGCAACATTGAACTAATATTTAATGTGACCCACATGTATCGGTGTTGTGTATGCCCATCGAAGCAACGCAAGATCAATTTTACCTAAACATGAGAATCGTTTTAGTTGCTCAGTGCTGATTATCTTATATCATGTTACGAAGAGTTGATGGTCATCCAATGTTAACTATAAATTAGTCGAGGCGGTCCCACTCCCTAACCGCACTAGGAAAAAGTGAATCTAACTGCAATGCAAGTGTTTCAACTAACGTTTCATTATGCTAATGACGATAAATGCGGCATCTAGAGAAGTTCACATACTTTGAACAACATATGCTGAAGCGATGCGCAGTATCTTATGTATAAATTTTAATCGAGCTTCTTTTGTTCTGGCTGTTAGTGTGTCTACTGTAGTCCAGATGACGTTGGAAGTTTTGCAGGCGAGTCAGCACGTTACTATTTGTTATGAATAAACTGTATCGCTTTTCTTTGAATTTTTCCAGTTCGGTTATGTTAGGCTTTATGTGAGGAAACGAAGCCATGTAAGCGCATTCTACTACTGGCCGTACAAAGGTTTTGTAACATAGGACTTTGATGTGACTGGGAGCAGGCCCCAGGGGCCATTTAGAGAAGAATAGCTTACGAGTGGCTGTTATGGTCATGTTGGCAATGTGTTCCAGTTCAGGTCAGATGCTAGCGTTAGTCCTAGATACTTCTGCTGTTGAATTGTAATTAGTGCAGCGTCATTAAGTAGGCCAATTCTGACGTATTCTTTGTTGTTACCTTCATTGGACACTGAGTTGTTGGTGTTGATAAGAATTTTCCATTGTTCGCACCAGGCATTTATCACGTTAGGGCTTCGGTTTAGTGTGGTCTTCGTAACATTTATTTTCTTATATATATTGCAGTCATCTACAAAAAGTTTTATATTGATTTGAATCTTTGCGATGATATCATATAATGTAGATTAAAATAGTAAGGGCCCTAAAACGTAGCTTTGGGGATGCCAGATGTGTAGGAAGAATATCAGATCACGATTGATCGACCAACTGTGGACGATGGGATAAAAAATCCCTAATCGACGCTGTAATGCTTCCGCTTCCAGTAATTGGCTCTAATTTTGCAGTTAGCTTGTTGTGACACATAATCGAAGGCTTTGCTAATCTAGAAATGTTATGTGTGACCGTGACTGTCAATAGTCTGAGCTAGGTGATGTACAACCTCAGTCAACTGTATAGCTGTTGACATCCCACGTCGGAAGCCGTGGTTGTTAGCTGTTCGTATAGTATTGTCTTGAAAGTATATTGTCAAGTGTCTAAAATTTATACGTTTTAGTACCTTGCATGACGTTCTGGTCAGTGAAATGGGTCTACCGTTGGCAGGAAAGATTGCCTCACCTGATTTATGGATTGTTATTTGCTTTTTCCCAGGTCTGGCACACATGCAGATGAGATTAAAGAGTTGCCTGTGGCAGATATCCGAATTCTAGTTCAGGTCTACTTGAAGCGGCGGACAATACTGCGAAAAAAAGTGAGATGCAAAAATCGACTAATTATTAACAATTCACTAATTAAGCTTTTATCTAATTACATTATGGCCCATATTGCAATTTACAAATTCTAGCCTTGGAGTTTGCAAGGCGGATCCACTTGGAGCAAATTTTCAAGCTGGCACCGGTTGTGAGATATAAATTCCGGAAATTTGCGGAGAAATGCATTGGCGTTGCAGTTAATTTGTTAACAAAACGTAGTTTCATGCACTGAAGCACACAAGTAACTGGAACGCCAATGCATTTCTCTGCAAAGTTCGGGAATTTATATCTCGAAACTGGTGTCGTCTTGAGTCCAAGTGGATCCGGCTTGCGAAGTCCACTGCTGGAATTTGTAAATTGCAATATGGATCATAAGATAATTAGCTAAAAGTTAAGTAGTGGATTCTTGTTAATTAGACTTTTGCATTACATTTTTTGTGCAAGTAGTGTCCGTCGCTTCCAGTAGACCATCTCAAAAACTATAATTGTGATATCTGCCACAGGCAACCTTTAAAAAATTTTGAAGGTGTTTGCTGAAACACCCTGTAATATGCCAAGACATCTGCAGCAACATTCTGCGCATCGCTTTAGGAATGCTTTTGGGACGTCGTTAGGGCCACTAGATTTTCTTGTATCTAATTCAAGTAGAAGGTTAAAGATTCCCGTGTCAGGTATGTTTAGTGGATCAATTCTGGGATCTGTAGGAATTATGGGACCCGTTATCCGTGGTAAATACCGATTCTAAACACTTGTTTTACAGATTAGCTTGATAAATGTTTTCTTCATGGGGCAGTTCTGGCGTGAGTACAGTGCGTGCACGGAAGTGATTCCAAAATCTTAGTGGTCTATTTTTTTAAAGATAGGTAGCGTAGTACAAGAATGGTGTCTTTTGGATCGGTTCAGTTTTATTTTGAGCTCTTCTTTGACACTAATCAGCTGTGATGTCTGCAGTGAATGGCTGTCACCTTTCTTCAAATACCGACGTAACCTTTTCACACGTCGTTTTACATGAATTACCCCACGCGTTACCCATGGGGTTATAGTTCCGTGTTCATTATATTTTTATTGGTATGAATATCTTAATGCAGTCATGTATTAGTGTAGTGAAAAGGTAGACGAAACCCGGTGCACTACCCGGACCAAAGTAAATTTGAAAGAAAGGAAGACGTTTCGGCTCCCACCCGGGAGCCTTATTGACACCTAAAAGAAACAAATGTGTTCGAGCAGTTCACTTAAATAGGGTTGAACACGTGACGCAAGCAGCGCGCATACACTGACGGCAGGTTGTCATCGGTCCTGTTCAGAGTGTGGGGCGTAATCTGAATCATGAGTAAGTGAAGGTAAAGGCGTCGAGAAAGCCCTTTCTGCCTGGCAAGGACACGTGCATTCGTGCAGTCGATTGCGTGGCCGTTTGAAGCGGCATGCTCAGATAAAGCACTGTATTGAACATTTTCTCTTCTCGTGACCTAATCGTACTCTTTAATTAAGAGGCCTTCCAACGTCACCAGTTTCGCCAATATACACGTAGTCAAAATCCGCGCATGGAACAACGTACACAGCGCCTGGGAATTTCTCTTTTTGTAATTTGTCATTAATATTGACGAGCGATTGTCGTAGTTTCTCGTTTCAAATGTGAGCCGCTTGAACATTGTAAGAACTCAGAACATGGCTTAGGGCTTTACTTTTGGACAGGATATATGTTATTTCGGCGCGTTTTTGACAAGAGGCAGCATAGGGCGACTGTGAACCTGCCGTTTTTCGTTCAACAGCATTGAAGAAAGACCATGGGTGACCACAGGCTGATAGTTCCCGCCGTACCACGCTTACTGCGTCCGCGTAGTCTTCCTGTCCTGTGCAGATTTTACTCCTTCGTCGTAGAAGCGTGAAAGCGTCTGCTTTTATGAGAAGCCGGTTGTATAAAGACGAAATGCAAGTAGTGTCCTGTATGAGTTGACTTTCTGAAAACTCCAAACGACTAAATAGGCACATTCGTTTCAATGGGCATATCAGGAACGGGAGCGTGCCGTCGAAATCTTCTTCCACCGTGAACTGCATCGCTGCTTCCATGATGTTCAGGTGCGAAGTGAACGACTGAACTGCTTCTTTGTGAATGATGCAGAAACAGTCGTCCAGGTAGCGAAAAGGTTCATTGGAACAGGGTTAAACGAAGAGAGCTCGACTTTCAAGGG
This sequence comes from Dermacentor variabilis, assembly GCF_050947875.1. Taxonomy (NCBI): domain Eukaryota; kingdom Metazoa; phylum Arthropoda; class Arachnida; order Ixodida; family Ixodidae; genus Dermacentor; species Dermacentor variabilis. Next base: position 232,001,506 of record NC_134570.1, read on the forward strand.
CTTCCATTGTAAAATAAGCGGTGGTTACCGATATAGAAGCTCCGATAGCCGTTCCGTGGACCTGTTTGCAGAAACTCCTTTGGAACGTAAAGTACCTGTTTGACAAACACAACTGCAACAGCCGAGCTAGGTCCAGCGCATCGACAGGCGATCTTTCGGGTAGAGGCATCCGACTCCAGAGCGGTCTTGCATACATCCACAGCTAGTTCCGTTAGCACACTAGTGAAAAGTGATTTCACGTCAAAAGAGGCCAAATTGTCGTCTTGATCCAGTACGACGCCACGGACTTTGTCCATGAAGTCGTAGGAGTTGTGGATGTGAGTCGCACGTTGTCCGACAAGGGGCCAAATGATGTGATGTAAACATACAGATCACTTGTGGAGAGGGGAGCGCGTAAAATCCACAATTGAACGCATGGGAATTCGTGGCTTGTGAACCTTGGGGAAGCCTTACTGGGCTTGTGCTGAACAATTGTGACAAAGTAATGTGAAGTACAGTGACGCCTTCTGGCGCGACCACACAGAACACATCGGCCAAAAGCTTCGGCAGTCTGTTTGCGCCTTGGTTGTTGGATCCCGGTAATCCTGAACGTATATGTTCGTGCCTTTTAACAACGTCAACATCTTCTGGGAGTATTAGGCTTTGTCCAACAGAACAGTTGCGTTCCCCTTGTCCGCGGGAAGGATCACGACCTTCCATTTGCCACGAAGTCTCTTTACCGCTTGACGCTCTTTTGCAGCCATGGACGAGGAGGGGAGGCCCCGAAGTCTGGAGAGAACACACACAACGCGGGTGCGGACCTCATCGCTGTGCTCGGGATCAGCTTGACTAATGGCGTTTTCCATGGCAGATACAAACTTCTTTTTATCCGCTGTCACTACGGCGTTGAAATTGAGCCCAAAGGTGAAGACAGAAAGCACAGTTTCATCTGGTTTGTACGAGGACATGTTGAAAACTGTGCACTTCCCTGCCTTGCATTCTACGTCACTTTGGTCGACTTGAATTCTGCGAATCTTATCGTGCGACAGAGAATCTCTTCCTGCGCGAAGACTTGCTTGAAAATTGGCATGTAGCTGTACGCTAGCGAAATCGTTCAGCTAGCTAAACTTGAGGCAACGGCAAGCAAATAAAGATTGGTTCTCTAGAGTTCTCACCTTTTTCCGGCCGTCTTTGATCCGTGCTTGTAAAACTTGCCTCTCAGCTTTGGCGATGACGCTTAGCCGAAAGGTTGTCGACGAAGGGTGTCAGCGTACTGCCCCTGGTTTCTTCTACCTCTTCACCATGTTCCGTCCTGGCCAGACGGGCTTCCGCCTAACATTGATCTTCATAAATTAGCGTCTTCAACTTATTCCAGAGGATATTCTCGTCTACTGTATGGATCACAAGCCAGTTCTGAATATGCTGTGAATTCGTGGGCCATGTACGTCAAGACATTAGCGTCATACGATTTCTCAGTCAGTGGTAATGTCTTCGAAGGATTTTTTTGGTATAGAATGCGACAGAAGTAGAGGACATATCGATATATCGTTGTCAGACATGCCTCTGAGAATATTAGTTTGCATTTTGTTTATAAAGAAGTGATAAAAGAGCAGTATAAGGTCCACTATAGTATCTGTTGTACCTTGTGGGCGTGTTGATTGATCAACGACTTGTTGTAGGTAAAAACTTAACATTAAGTCAAAGCTTGTGAAGCACGCGATAAGTACTGCGTTTTGTTCTAGTTAATTTCTGGTAGGTTCAAGTCCCTCATAATGATAATTCTTTTCTTGTGATCATGGCTCTGCAGAATGTCCTGTACATTCCTCATGCAGTTTTCTTCTGAGTCAGGACTTCGGCTACGCAGATGCAATTATGGCAGTGTTGTAGTTTATAATTCGGAAGAAAACAGCCTGAGCTTCGCTCACATCTGGCAACAGTACGCATGGAAATGATTTTTTTATCAACTGTGCCACACCACCACCACCTGATGGTCTGTCTTTCCGAATGATGGAGTAATTTGGAGGCACGATTGCGTGATCCTAAATAGGCGGGGAAAGCCATGTTTCGGTTATCGCTACTATATCAGGATTATGTGCAAGGAGCAACCTTTCAATTGCGTCAATGCTATCTACAATGCTTCTGGGGTTTACATTTAGCAGCGTTAGCTGTTCGGCTCTGTTTTTCTTCTGTGTTTGGACGCATTGCTCCTGCGTTTTTCTGAGCTGAACTCTCTCCCCCTTGTCCTCGTCCCAAGTGAAAATTTGGCCATTTATGTAAAGCTTGTCTAATGACAAAGAAACCTTGCCGTGTTTTTCTCGATCTTCCTTTGCGCTGTTCCGCAGCATTTCTCGCATTTCTCGAGTTCCTTTATAGCATTCTTCCCCAATAGACAGACCTGTGTTTTTCATCTTGTGTCCATTTCCTAATATTTTTTATTTATGTCTAGAATCGAGAAGCGTAAAGATTACCGGTATCGTTTCGTTATGGACTCGTTTGCCGAGGCGACGGGCTCACTCTTGGCAACGAGCTGCAAGAGACGCGTGTCCTGTATAATCGTTTTATTTAGTTTGTTCTCACTTTTCACTGTTTTCACCTTCCGTTCCCGTTAAACCGTATTCTATAACATCACCGATTCTGCTCTGGCTTTCCAAGTCGTCCAATCTTTTTTTTCAATTTTGTTCGGTAATCTGGGGTTCTATAACGTAAAACTATTCCAATATGTTTTCCATCGAATTTCGTGACGAAAACGAATAACATTGCCTGCACTGAGTGGCTTGTGTTATTTGGCTTACAAGTGGCGAGGAGCACGCTCAAGTGGAGAGAGATTGGATGCGGCTGAGCCACTGCACTAAAAATCAATAACCGGACGAAGAGGATGGTGCCAGCGTCTGCGATTGGTCAGCTTTCCCTTACTTAGATTGCGGTGGCTGGTCGAAAATCGCGGTGGCATTCTGCGGAACCTTAAGAATGACGCTGAATCGGATCCTTAGCAAATAGGAGTTGGCAGAATAAGGTCTTAAACGTGCCGAAACTACTCGAAAACGTTAAATCACCACGCAAAAGGTTTTATTATACGCAAATAAACCCAGGCTCTCCGGCAGGTGCGAGTAGCCAGTGCCTGAGCAATAGGTGGCAGCCACCTTTTATTCCTTTCGGAACGGGGCAGCCTGCGGCTATTCAAAAGAAAATGCAGTTTTGTTTCGCATTTTAATACATTTTTACCGTGTACACGTCACGTTGGCGCAGTGAGTTTTTACAGTTTTGTGACGTCGCGTCATAGGCAGGCGAAGTGGGTGCAGCCTAAACAATTTTGACCAATAGCCGACGGCTAAGGGCGAAAAGGCGTCGAATCTGAAATAACAATTTTTATTGTGTTCGGTCAAATCATGCGTAATCAGTGTGTACAAGTCATATCAGATGGGGAGCTATTGCGGTTTTCGGGACGTCGCATGGCATACAGGAGAAGTGAGGGTGGTACAAAAACATTTTTGACCAATCGCGGAGGGCTGATTGCAGAATTGGAAATGTTTGGAATAGCTTTACGTTATAGCGCCCCTAATGCATGTCTTCTATCCAGCTTACGCATGGGGTTATCTTCGGCTCAGTGCGCGAGAGGGTATGTAGGTTTTTTATCCAGAGCAGCAAGCCGTGCCTCGAATTTCTTTGACATCGGTAGTAACTTCCTTCAACTACTTGGCAATTTGTGCTAGATCAGGGCCTGCATTCTTTCAATAACTCCGGTTAGTAAAAGCAGCTTCTTCAACTACAGCGCCATGTATAGGGCCGTCCACTCTTAGGGTGAACACGGCCCACCGTGGCCGCGCTCCGTGGGGCGCCAGTGCGTCCGGCGCATCGAAGCGAAGCGAGGCAGGCGCACCTCGGGGGAGGTGCGCCTGCGTCGTCATTTGTCTGCTACAGCGCGCCGCTCTGGCTTTGCTGCAAAGTGCACTTCGCTACATCCAGGTGACTCAGTGCCAGAGGCAGCATTGCGGGAAGGCTTCACTAACTGGAGGATTTTCCAGCTGGTTTGGTCTACAGCTTGTGAACAGCCTGCTTAATCAATATACATACACGGTAACAAGCTTCTCGCCACATAAATAACTTAGCAAGTTTTTCTTTAAGTTATGAGGGTAAAAATAGCCATTTTTCCACGCTCTTTATTAGGCTGGGGCCATTTTATTTTACTCGCAGAGCACTTGGTGTAGGGCACACCGAGAAACCTATTAGGCGCGTTGTTCTTGGTTGCAGTCATCATGTGATGAGCCTAGCATGCCGTTTCTTACGTATGTTGATGCTAGAACGAATTTGCTTAATTGACTTAAGAAAACGACCGAAACCCGCAAATTTCGCAGAAAGTTAGAGAGCGATTGTTCTATCACGCGTCGTCATGTTTGCCATAGATTTTACCATTAAGGATGGCAATAATATTATTTCTACAGCAACTAAGAAGTGATATCCACTGCTTCGCGACTCTCTTATTGACGCGTTAATGTCGCTGGTAGGAGGGCATGGAGTGCTTTACGCGATGTAGGAAAGTGCTCTCGACGGCATAGCAACTGATTTGGCGGCAATTTTACTCCCCTTTTTCATCTTTCCACATCCTATAAAAGAACAAAATTCATTTTTATTTTCACAGTTTGGTTAAAATCACCGAAGCGGCGCCGGTCCTTTGACGCCTACCTGACGCGAGAAGTCGCATTCTCATTTAGAGGAATCATCGGTCAATCATCGGTCAATCGATGTTTGACGTATCTTCGACGACCGTGCAAAGCAAGAGTGGAACTCAAGCAACAGCTCGCGCAGGGGTTGTCTGTTCTCTTCAGGAAGCATTGGACTAATGTCGACGTTGCGTAGAGGTGCTTCAGCAGTGCCGATTGCCTCGGAAACAAAACACTCCGTGACATCGGCGATCGGGTCGGCGTAGGCGATGACAGTACCGGGGAAAAGGTGCCGGTGTTCGTAGCTGAAGTTGGTGACAAGAACCTTACAGTGGCCATCGTGGAGATCGACAAGGCTTCTTGCTACGCAAACACCATGAGAAAGCAGGAGAGAGCGATTGCTTTCTACGACTGCTTCACCGTGTATGAGCTTGTCACATGCCACTTGAACCACGACATTTGTACGCGGTGGTAACGTGACAGCGTCATCGATGACACGAAGGGATGCTCGAGGGTGGATGGTGTTGGTCGTCGCTGTGGCGCTTTTTGTCGAGAAAGTGACGAGGCGTTGTCGAATGTTGATTATAGCGCCGTGCTCCCTGAGAAAGTCCATGCCGAAGATTAGGTCTCGAGAACACTGAGGGAGAATGCTCAAACTGGCAACAAACGTAGAGCCGCGAATCTGTATTCGTGCCGTGCACATGCCGAGTGGTGTGACAATGTGCCCGCCAGCTGTACGAACTCGCGTTTGATTCCAAGGCGTGGTCACTTTCTTCAGAATGGTGGCCAGTTTTTCGCTGATTATAGAATAATCCGCTCCAGTGTCCACTAACGCAGTCAATTCACGACCGTCAAGCAGTACAGGAATGTCCAAGGAAATTCTTTTTCTGTAATCAGCAGGTACTGTCGTCGTCGATGTATCGCCGGTCCGCGTACGCGTCAGTGGGGGTCCTTGAGCACGTCCAGACTGAGCGGCCTCGCCCCCAAAGGTCGCTGTGGTTAGTTTTCCCGTCGTGGGCTGGGCGACCGACCCTGCACCACGCTTCAATACGTTCGGCGAGTCGGAGAAAACCGCCGCGGCGAAGGGGAGCGTGACTGGTGTCGAGCTGATGGAGATCCGCGCTGCTGGGCAACGTATTCTTCAATTTCAGGAAGACGCTGGCCGAACCTAGGTCGCGGCGAGTTCGCTGAGAATCCGCGTAGTCCGAGCTCTCGATTGGAGCACTGTCGGTAGACATGCCCAGCTTCGCCACAGTGAAAGCAAAGGGGACGGCGATCAGGTGCCCGCCACACGTCTGATTTCCTCGGGGCCTGTCGGTGGTCCTGGTAATACGAGGCAGCTTGGACGGGCTCTAGCATGGCCGGGCGCGCGGCGCGAAGCGGGGAGGGAGGTGGGGAAGGTTACCTCAAGGCTTGCGAATATGACATATGTGAGCTATCATTTCTTAGCGGTCGAGCTTCTGTATTGAAGGGTGGTTCTTTTAGCGCATGCTGGACTTCGACACGGAGAACACTGGACAAGGAGCTGAGCGTCGGCTGTGAAGGTACCGACAGTTTCTGGAGTTCTTCGCGGATCACGGAACGATTGAGCTCTCGAAAGAAATCGACGTGACCCCCGAGAGCTCCGAAGAAGTCCATAGGTGAGACAGTGTTCACTTGACGTTCGTATGATGGTGTCCGCTGGCGAAGAGTCTGTTCCATGGTGATCGCCTCGGAAAGAAATTCTGACACAGTCTTGGAAGGACTGCGCACGAGACCGCCGAACAGCTGCTCTTTCACTCCGCGCATCAGGTACCGCACCTTCTTTTCTTCCGACATGCTGGGGTCGGCTCGTCGAAAGAGACGCGTCATGTCCTCGACGTACATTGCGACACCCTCGTTCGGCATTTGTATACGGGACTGGAGATCATGCTCAGCTCGCTCTCGGCGATCAGGGCTCGCATACGTCTCAAGAATCCGCCGTTTGAATTCTGCCCATGAAGTTAAGGCATCTGCACGGTTCTCGTACCAAACACGTGCGCCATCGGTAACGCTGAAATAGACATTTTTCAGCTTGTCTGCGTCATCCCACTTGTTGAACGCGGCAACACGTTCATAGTGCACCAGCCAATCTTCAACGTCCTCATGTATGGCGCCGGGGAAGGGATTCGGCGTTCGCGGATTGAAAAGCGTACAATGAATCGGCGTTGTGCCTTCCATACCGGTTGGGGTGGTCGGAGCTGCCATTTTCTCTGGGAGGAGTCCAAACTCAGGGGCTTGTCCACGGATCCTTCTGCTGGCGCGGTGTACAGGCGTAACCACCGGTACGGGGCTGGAGCCCCTGCTGCACGGAGGGGTTTGGTGCATAGATTAGATTACCCCGCACCTCCACCAGTTTGTCACGCGCTAAGGCAAGAATAAGCAGCAGTATCAGCAGCCAGACACAGAAATGTCAGGCACAAGGAGGACGGTTCACCAGCTGGCGCAAGATCCTTGACTTCGTCGTCTTCTATCAACGTTTTTTGCTGGGCACGCAACGCTGGCTCAAAACACCAGGTGGCGATATGATGATGCGGTGCCGCCAACGGCTGCTCAAGTGAGTGACTGGCTGCTCACGAGTTAAAGATTCTGGGATTACTCGTCAAATCGAAAGACACCAGAGGTGTTTCCCTTTAAGGCATTTCTGTCGACTTGCATGATGAATTGCATTTTGTTCGGTTTCTGGTTGCCATGGCACTTCGGCGATTAAAACGCTGTAACAGTGCAGGATAATGCCATTTCCCCGGTGCACTTTCGAAAACTAGCCATGCGTGGGTACCGGAAAATGAAAGACGACGCATTGTAGGTCTGTGCCTACAAAACTATTCTTAACGTGTTATATTGGAGATGACAAAAAGGCCATTGAAAACTGTGAATAGAATTGTCCAGGCTTACAAGATGGATGGAAGAATTACGGACGCTCGCCGTAAATCCCGGCAGAGAGTGACCACTGAAGCTGTATACATGACCACTGTTGCGGCGGCTGCTGTAAACCCGACCTCCACCGTTCGAGAAATTAAGAACAGCCTCAGGCTGGGTGACGTCTCTGACACGACTATCAAGAGTCGTCTCTACGCCCCAGCCTAATAAGGAGCGCGAAAAAATGACAATTTTTACCCTCATCGCTTATAAAAAAAAACATGCTAAGTGATTTATGTGGCGAGAAGCTTGTTTCCGTTTATGTATGTTGATTAAGCGGGCTGTTCACGAGCTGTAGAACGAACCAGCTGGAAAATGCTCCAGTTAGTGAAGTGCGCCTTCCCGCAATGCTGCCTCCGGCACTCAGTCACCTGGGTCTAGCGAAGTGTACTTTGCAGCAAAGCCACAGCGGCGCGCTCCAGCGCTGTAGCGGACGACGCGAAGCACCTCCCCTAGGTCCGTGTGCGCCTGCGCCGCTTCGCTTCGATGCGCCGTACGCACTGGCGCCCCGCGGAGCGGGGCCACGGTGAGCCGTGTTCGCCCTGCTCTCTGTACATACAAGTACGACAAAGCTGCGGGAACGGCAGCACCAGCAAGAACGTGTCATCAGAACGGATACAGGGGCCCTATAACGTAAAACTATTCCAATATGTTTCTATTCATATCTCCTGACGTCATATTTGTGTAACCACCAACGCAAGCACCGGGCGGTCACCCGCAGGGTTGTCTGAACAGACCAATCAAACGCTCTCCTGGTTCATAGGAGGTCACTTTTGTTTGCTGGAATAACGAATAACATTACCTACACTGAGCGGCTTGTCGTATCTAATTGGCTGACAAGAGGCCAGGAGAACGCTCAAGTGGAGAGGGTGGTGCCGGCGTCTACGATTGGTCGGCTTTCCCTTATTTAGCTTGCGGTGACTGGTCGAAAATCGCGCCGGCATGCAACGGAAGCTCAAGAATGACGCTAAAATGGACCCTCAGCAAAGAAGAGTTGGCAGAATGAGTGGGTAAACGTGCCGAAAGTGCTCAAAAACGTTACACGACCACGCAAGAAGCTTAATTATACTCAAATACACCCATGATCTCCGGCAGGTGCGAGTAGCCAGCGTCTGAGCGATTGGCGGCAGCCATCTTCTATTCCTTTTGGAACGGGGCAGCCTGCGGCTATTCCGAAGAAAATTCAGTTTTGTTCGGCATATTAATGCATCTTTATCGCGTACACGTTACTTTGACGCGGAGAGTTCTTGCGGTTTTGTGACGTCGCGTGACAGGCAGGTGAAGTGGGTGCAGCCCGAAAACTTTTTACCAATAGCCGAGGGCTAATGGCGAAAAGGGGTCGAATCAGAAACAACTGTTTTTCTTTTTTTTCTGTCAAATCATGCATAATCAGTGTGTACACATCATATTATATGGGGAGGTATCGAGGTTTTCGTGACGTCGCGTGACAGACAGGTGAAGTGGGGGTGGTCGAAAAAAGTTTTTGACCAATCGTGGAGGGCTGATAGCAGAATTGGAATGGCAAAGTTTGGAATAGTTTTCCGTTATAGCGCCCCAGTAGTCTTATTGACACCTGTACTTGTTTATCTTTCTAGATGACCACTTCTCTTCTTCTAGGGTGACCACCGGCTAAGAAATATTAAACGTTATCGATCAGCTCAGGACGCACCTGCAAGTATCGGAAGTTTCTCAAATGTTATCGATGCTTCTGTCCATTATCTGTTGTCCCCGAACCTTCTCTAATCTGATTGTATGCGCGACCTGAATTGCGTAGTACTTACCTAAAGACACGCGGGCACCAGCGATTATTGTGGAACCTTCGTTGACTCATGCAGAAAAGCCGGCGCGCTTGCCCCGCAGATAAGGGCCGCTATCTTGTACACGTTCGAAAAGTCGACGTTCGATTTCGCCTCGCGCGATTGTCCAGGCTGCACCGATATCGCGGCCTAGGCCAATATATATAGTCCAATCGCGTGAGGCGAAATCGAACGTCGGCTTTTCGAACGTTTGCAAGATAGCGGCCAAGGTTTCGACGATCGCCGACTGTGTTCGCCGCTATCAATGTGCTTTGAGCGTAACTTGCTTTTGCGGGCACAGGTTCAGCCACTTAAAGGTAGTTTCGTCATTCATAGTTTTGCAACTGTTTTCTTCGTCGCTATACAACGTTACAATATTGTCTTCTTTCCTGCACGCTGAAAAAAAAACGAATTAGTAACCGTCATTCCACTGGCACCGCCGTGCCCCATGTAGTACACTTTGTTGTGAGTTGTATACTCTATCTTAAGGCACAGCAAACTACATTATGTAACGTTGAACAGTGTCGCCGTAAACATTAAGATTTCGATGCTAGTAGAGCAAGAACCATGGTTTTTTACTAGTAATGTTTTGATGGCCGTCAAGCAACCCTTCATGCTTTATACTTTGAGGTTTTACATGCCAAAACCCAAACATCATTATTTAGCCTGCCGTAATTGTGGGCTTCAGAATAACCTGGGATTGTTTAATGAACACCCAATACACGGTAGACCGGTGTTTTTGCATTTCTCATCCCACTAAACGTGGCCGCCACGGCCTGGATTTGAACCCGTGACCTCGTGCTTAGTAGTGCGACGCCAATACAGCTAAGCCACCACGGCGGGTTCCTTCCTGCTAGGTGATACTACTGGATGAAATTCTAACGCTCATAAAGTAAGCTTTCTAATGCAATATAGCAGACATCTGCATAGTGAATGCATATGGAATGCCCTTCGCGTACGCGAACATTGTCTTAAATTCGTAGCCCGCGCTGCCGGAGTGGGGTGGCTGCCTGAGCACACTTGTGTCGGACGATCCGTTCCTTGTGGAGAATTGCTATGATATAATAGCATTCTTTGAGGGCAACTGCCTTGTCGGGTACTTGTTCTCGATTGAAGTCGAAGAGTTATTTCGTTAGATTCCACACGCGGTGCTTTCAGGCTCTGCCGTCATGTATCGAAATAAAAAGAATGGGTCAAGAGACATGAATGAGGCATGAACGATACGCAAGACACAATTATAATGTTAACATACAGTACATACCTGCATATTAAATCGACGTAATCCTGGATAAATGGTCTAGTTAAACTGATTTGCTGCGTGTTTTGCCTCTATACTTCCCGCTATTATCTTTCAGGAGTCCTTAAACGATCGAGTACGCATTTCCCGCTAAAAAGCTTTAATAACTTAAGTTTCATGGGGCGCTTACGTATATGCTTCGGCTTTTTCCTTCGAAGTGGCCCGATGGACCACTGGCATCTCTGCTGAGAGGCTCTCCCCGTAGCGCTGCCGTAGCGTAGGACGGGGCCGTCGGAGCGACCCTTTGCCGGAGACCACGGGGCACAGCCGCGGGCGTGCAGGATCAACCCAGGCTGGCGCAGAGCCAGTGGTGGGCCCCTGCTACTCAGGCCTTCGGTGCCCACGCCAGCGGTTCACGGCCTCTCCGCAAAGTGCTCGAACGCACCTGTTACTTCCTCTCTTCTCGCGATGTTCTCCCACGCCACTCTTTTTCCTTCCGGACCACTCTTCCATCTTCTTTTTATTTCCGTTTTCTCCTCCGGATGTTGCTGCTGCTGCTTATGATGATGGCCTTAATACTTTTGACACATACCCACTCACAGGGATTGGGCAAGGGTCAGGAAGATTTTAAATATGTCTTAAATTGATAAATTTAGAATTTAGAATTCTTATTGATAAATTAGAGCGAGTGAAGTCCAATATGATTCAGCAGAAAGTCATTAAGTATATATGCAAATAATATACTGTAGTGAAGAATATGCAGGCAGCACTGCGCGCACTGCCATTGGTGCGCGAGCTGAGCTCTAGCTGCTGATGCGAAGCGCTGGTCCCACAGAGCTACTTGCGATCCCTCGGAGGAGCTTCTATAAATTCCCCTTTCAGTATTTATAATCATAAAATAGGCAATAAGGGAAGAATGAAATGAATAATACGGTCAACAACGAAATCGGTTTGATTCAATAATGAATTTTGGATGGCGATGCACACATTCCTGTATGAATGCCCAAGCTCAGACGCTCTGAACGACAGCAGTACCGAAGTGTTCAATGGCAGGCCGAGCTGTCGCAGTGTAATTCGTGATGTCCTTTTGCTTAGGGAGGAGAAACGCCGGCAGTTCAATGAGTAATGTTCAATAGTTTTTAATGTGTTGCAGAAATGGCACTACGGAGAGATTGCCAGACCAGATTTCAGGATGCATAAACTTAGGGGTGGGATTCGACATCGCAGCCTCTTTAGTATCACTTCAGTTTGTCTGGTTTTGCAGAATTTCTTGCTCCAAGGGAATTCTAATTGGTGCGGTTCCGAGAATGATGGTAAATTTTATATTGATGTCAAAGCGATTCTAATCCTTACAGATAAAACTCTTCGTTGGGAGAGGGGTAAGCACATGGCGTCTAATGCCAGCCTCAGCCAAGCTGTCTGCCACTACATTTATCATTATGTCTTTGTTCCCAGGTACCCATATTGATCGTAGACTTCGCAAGTGACTTGCAGCCAGGAAGCGCAGTGTTTTTAATATGTGCGAGTCACCGGGATTTGTAAGTTAGCTGCACAACGACAAACAGTGATTATTGTCCTCCGAATGCTTGCACTGTCTTCTTTTTGAGATAATTGCGGTGCTGCCTACGCTGCTTTTTCGTATCTTCCCCGCTTGGCGCTACGTAATTTTGCTTCTACTTTAGCTCGTGATACCTTCTAAAAGAATTCCGACATTCCGGTGGAAAATTTTCTAACATTTTTGGAATTTTATCTAGGGATATTTCTTTTACTTGGAGATCAGCCGTGCTTGCAGAAGGAAGGTGTATGCATTGGGTCATGCGTAGTGCCTGTTTCATGCAATATTTTCCCTCCTGACGTTGACCGAAACCTTGAAACTGCTTCGTGGAAGGACCATGTGCTACAGGTGTTCATGTATGTAGATGAATTTGCAGTTGTCGAAGCTACAGCGCAACGACTACACTAAATGCGTTACTGTTGTTTTAGACACGCTTAATGTATTTGGAGAAGGGCTCAATTTCACTTACGAGCTTACTAGAATTGACAAGCTGTAATTTTTAGGCCCGCACTCCACGTTTAATTGAGAAACGTGTGTGTTGGTTGTACAAAACCGGCGCGCGGAAAGAATGTTTTGCCGTTTAACTCTGCTCACTCAAAAACTATCAAGGGAGCGATTGCTATCAAGTTTTTAGTTGTCACTAAGTGGGTCCTGCCATCATGTCATTCAGGAGAGCTTCACTTCGCATATTTGTGGGCTTATGTCCGCGTGCTCTCCATCTTCACTGCTGGTTTCGGTTGCGGAAGCTTCGTTAAAGAAATTGTGTCGTGAGCCGAGTTCTACAGCAGAGGAAAGGGGAAAAGGAAAACGCGCACTGTGGTGATTGCGTATTTCCACAGGGTGACCCGTTCGTTTCTAAACAGCGGCATCAAAATACGATGTACCGATAGTGTTTTCGGCTCCCTGTAAATTATCACGTATTTGTGCGCGCGTGTCTGCATTAGATAAAAGCGCCAAGTATGACAAGAAGCCCATAAGGTACTTCTCAAAATGCCCGGTAGGAGTCCTATATAAATTTACTTTAAGTTGCGGCAAGTACATCGGCCCAGCAGCTCGACGTAAAAGTTACAGCTTGCACGCGGAGCACGCCTTGTTAATCATTAATGCCACTGGATCGCATCTGCTGTTAGCATTGCAAAGCTTGCCTGTGCGCATAAGTGGCAGAGTCATTCTATAAAGAATATTTGGTGACCGGTGCTTCAGCCTTCCTTTCATTTATTCGCGAACAAGTTTAATTTTGTTGGTGATAGAAAAATGAAGGGGGGTATTTATTTCTTCATTTATTTATTTATTTTGAATAATTTCAGGGCCCGAAGGCACTACAGTGAAGGGCGGTATGGACAAAAAGCTGTGCACTGAAATTACAGAAATAGAAGCGTTACAAGGCATTTTCCAACGCGATCTTGAATCGTGCTGTATTCGCAATGGTAGCAATGAAGGAGGGAAGGTGGTTCCATTCTGTGATGGTTCTTGTGACGAAAGAATCATATCAGTTAGTGGGACATGATGGTAAGCTTACTTTGAAAAGGTGATCGGTTCTAGCTAAAACGTAGCAAGGCGGTGAAAAAAGAGTGACTTCCAATACTAGATTTTACTCGTAAATTTTACGGTATCAATATGGTGTCATGATTTTGTAAGTTTATGTTGGTGTCAACCTGTTAAGCCCTTCGTTGTACTGTTGGGCGAATGTCCGAAGTTAGATATACAGTGAAGCGTAGAGAAAATAAATCAGCTGCACGTGGGCGCTTAGCCACATTTACTTTGAGTTCGTGTCTTATTTTTCGCCTAAAAACTACTTCTAGCTACATAAAACCCATCACCTTTGGTAATAAAAATAAGACACTTGATGCAGTGACAACAGACTGTGCTGCAAGCTCTGCTCAAAGTGCAATTTCTTTCCTTTGTTTTTGAAGGTGGGTGAGGTGTCTTCTATTTGTTTTTGCTCTCTTTTAAAAAAATTCTTACTGTTGCTTAGAATAAAATTCTGTTCAGTCACTGCAAACGTCGTTGAGCATCATTAAGCAGCGGAACTTGACTGAAGCGTGGATTTGTTGTTTCCTAATTCTGCAGCTAATCATGGTTCTGAATAAAGGTAGTGTAACTTCACTACTGCTGTTTATTTCCCGATTATTTCCCCTCATACGAAACCTGTTTGGCATTTAATGGAATAGTCAGGCCACACACACATGTTAACTGAGAATAGTCAAGAAACAAAGCCAGTTTCGTTTGCAGTAATTATGAAAGCATTCATGACCTGCTGAAACACGATGCATTTCAGCGCAAACAAGAGAAAAAAGTAAGTATTGATGAATCTGTATGGTTTCCGTTAAAATAATTCTTGTTTACTAAAAATAGAATTCTTTCTTACGTATTACTTTTCTTTTGCTACAGGGGCCCTCTGTTGCATAATAGGTTATATTAATGAATTCTTCGGTTTTACGAGCCAAACCGCCACGTGCATGATTATTGTACATTACGCAATGGACGACTCCGCATTAATTTTGACCACCGGGGAGTTTTTACCGTGTACCCAATATATGTGGTACATGGGCGTTTACACATTAGTAAAAAAGCAAAAGAAAACAATTGTTCTTCCGTTTTACCTAAAAACAGAGGAAACATCAGGCTCGCGAACGAAGTGGCAAAGCTCCAAGTTAACGCGTATTTCGTCCACATATGTCTAATAGCCGGACTCCCTGTTTTACGAAGCACGTTATCACGGTGTAACCATTTTTTCACAGCGAGTAGAGGAAACTACATGCACTCTGCATAATGAAATGGAATATCTTTTTCTAAGCTTATAGAGACATATCCATAAATTTCAATTTTACGAGCAAAACAAAATCTAATTTAGGCTCAGAATCATCGCTGCGGAAACGTAAAACGGTGCAGAATAAGCCTACATTCTCAGCGGTGCAGCATCAGTCGAAGCCCTGCCACACTTCGCATTGCGGTAGCTGATCTCTCTTTTTTGGGCACGAGAATGTTCTGAGGAATGGCGCAAAGTTCCCGAGAGGAACGTTGACGCGCAACTTGGCCGGTGTGATCGCCAGGCTGCGCTGGAGCTTACGCGTGGCTTTGTCGGCACCGTCGCAGAAAGCGGACGCGTAGTTGTAAAAAAACAGCTCTTTGGACGTAACGCGCAACTCGGGTAGCTGGTAGTACATCCGTGTCGCATTGTATTTTTCCAGGGATTTCTCGTACAACTCATACAGGGGTCGCAGCATGGCGTTGTCCAAGAAGTCGTTCTCGAGGCGTGCCGTGCTGAACCTGCCGGGAGCCCGCGAGTCGGCAGTTCCTTCGTCAGCGCGAGCGGCCGCCTCGTACCGCCGCCGCAGGCACTGGGTGAGGTTCTCGTACGCGCCGACCGTCTGGGCGCTCCACCACTTGCGCGGCACCATGCGGCCGTCGAAGAGCGAGTTACTGCGCACGAGAGCGCGGAGCGCAGGTCTGACGACGTGCGCCAGGACGACTGGGTATAGATGGAACGGAATCTTGTTCGACACTGTGGAGAGAAAGCCAACCACGCCATTCGGAACGAAGACCAAGTTGTTGGTGGCCTGGTACTCGCTGCCCCAATCGAAAATGGACGTCGCGTAGGCGTTGTCGTACGCCGCCCCCGTCCTTACGGAGCCACTGCTGACGAGCGCGTCCCAGTATATGGAAGACGCGTATGAAAAGATGGCAAACACAGTGTCCAAGACGCTGCTCTTGGATTCCAGGGCCAATGCGGGTGTCTGGCGATAACCCTCGTACTGGACGAAGTTTGCCTGCGTGCCGAAGACGAGCGTCATGGCATCCAGCTTCCGCTGAGCCGTCTTCAAATCGTCGCGCGAGAACCAGGAGCGGCCCGACTGCAGGAGATCGCGCACAGTGGTGCGCGTCTCGTTGAACAACGCGGCGAACTGGTCGTCGTTGTACGTCCTGTAGACACTTGCGAATTCCTTACTGGAAGTGAGCTTGGCGGCCACACCGACACCATAGCGGTACATCTTCTCGAGGAGGAAGGTGCACGCCGCCAGCTTCGCGTCTATACGGCTGGTGTCGTAGCCGTGGCTGAATTCGTACAGAAGTCGGTAATCGGATGGCATGAACGGCGAGAACGTGACCATGGCTTTAAAGCCGACGTAGTTGGCGATCGCGGTCTCGTAGTCGTCCATGTCGAAGATGGTGTGCACGCGAGAAAAGAACGAGGGATCCTCCACGTACATAAAGGTTGTTCCGATGACCCGCGTCTCTGTCTTGAATAGCAGTCTCATGTACCTTAGCCAGTCCCAGTTGTCGCTCTTGGGAAGCATATCGATGGACCACAGGTCCTTCACTGCGTACTCGGCTGGCATGGTGTCCTCAGATGTCAGGTTTTCCAGCGCGATTTCCAGTCTCGACATTTGTTTGCCTACCATTTCACCCATAGTTACGTTTCGGTACAGGCTCAAAGCTTGTACGATAGTTTCTAGGTACCGTTTCGTTGCATTCGGTCTTGAGAGGGAAATGTAGCGTCTCAAATAGGTCACCGGCGCCTTGAGAACAATCTGCGAGAAGGTTTGACCGCCAACTGTTCGAAGGACGTTGACCATGAACAACGTTTCGAGCATTAAGTATCGATCTCCGGTGGACACGAGCCTAACTAGGTCACCGGAGAATTTTCCGTACGGCCATCCGCTCAGGTCGAGGGAGTCTAGAACTTTCGTCCAGGCCGACAAGGTATCGCCCGTGACATGGGTCGCCTTGCACTTTTCGTGAACCCACATAGCCTGAACAAGAAAGTTGCTTTCAATGGGCCTTGGATATCGCCCTTTGATGGCAACAAATCTCTTGAAGAACATGTCCACATCGAGGAGGAGCTGACCGGTGCTCAATGGAGGGTACGGCTGCTGTCCGAAACCCGCCCTCTTGTACCTGGAGGTGCAACAACAACAACAAAAATATACAGGATTAGACACTACTGAAATTTTTGAATAGCGCAGACATCAAGAAGGCGACGACACTATGACAATAATGGCAAGGGCGATGTGTTGACGACATTACGTCATGACATCAAGGTAGTGACATGACGCTGCCTTGACTGAAATCAATGGGCAAGAAGGAGCTGTCTTTGCGACGGGAACATTTAGTGTTTGTGCTGCGCTCAAAGCCGCGTTAAATATGACTGTGCTTTATGCCTACACCTGGCGACAACCTTCTGTGGCAGCCCAGCGAATGCTGCGTGGGCGGAGCCTACGAACATGTATTACTGCACGAAGTAGTCCGAACCTGTCACTCGAGGTTTCGGTTCCGCCAGCGCTTTCCGCAAACGGGCGCTTTCGATTACTGCTTTCGTGCATGCATGTGGTAAACATATATTAGCCGTGTTAAGGCACTGTAGTTGAAGTTGAAGTTGAAATTTATTTGCATCATCACAATGCTGGAAATGCTCGGGCAAAAAGTGAAAATCAATTCACTTGAGAAGCGCCCGAGCCCCCAATATACAAGGCATACAAAAAGGGCGACAATTAACGAGGCATTTTAACAGCTTACCATTGCAGGTTAACCTCTAGTGTTATACAATGTAATGTAATACGAACAGCTTGAGAGTAACTATACATACATAAAAATACTAACAGCAGTGGCAAAAGAGTACTGACATCATGGAATGAAGAACTCTCGTATGCTACGTATGCTGCACATTTCTACATGAATATCCTGGAAAATTAGTTTGTTCAACAGAACTGCAAGTGCATGACGTAACATTTGCCGCCCAAGCTCAGTACGACAAAATGGCACGTGCCAATATTCTTTACTACGGAATGGATATATAATGGTGTTCGTTTTCAACGGTGATATGCTAAGAAATGCATGCTCGCTGTTATATACAGATTTTTTTGTATCTTATGCATAGAAAATACTCGTAAAATTTGGGCACGGGAACAATTTTAAACTGACGAAACAGTTCAGCAGTGTGTACATTGTAATCAGCACTAGGGAAATGACGTAATGCCTTCTTTTGTAGCACATGCAGTTTGCTAGTGTTAGACGATGTGGTATTTCCCCAAACCAGGAAACAATAGTTAAAATGGGATAAGAAGGGTGTGTTATAAATTAACAATTTTTACGGATACGGGAACGTGTGAGCGAAATTTTGCTAGAACACCAACACACCTATTTAGGCGAGACATAACTGAGCTAACGTGAGGATCCCAGCTCATGCTTTTATTGAAAAGTATTCCTAGCGTTTTTACAGTATCAACTATTTCAATGTTGCAGTTGTTGAACTTTATCACTGGTTTTACAATAAGTGAATTTTGACGCGCATGAAACAACACAGCTTTTGTTTTTTTGGAATTTATTAACAGGCAATTTGCAGCGCTCCATCTACTAAGCTTTTCCATAGTTTCGTTAATAACCAAGGTCAGGTGCTGCACGTCACGGCTTTTAAATAGGAGGCTTGTGTCATCTGCATATAAAATATAACTTGGGTCGTTGCTAATAGTTGTTATATCATTAATATATAGCAGAAACAATAATGGGCCCAGGATACTACCCTGAGGGACTCCTGTGGTGATATTCTGGTAAGTAGACACGTAGTTTCCTATCGTCACGCCCTGGCATCGATATTGTAGGTAAGATTTTAGGAGGAGCGCTGCGATTCCACGAATACCGTATAATTCCCGTTTTTCCAAAAGTATTTCATGGTTGATCCGATCGAACGCCTTCGAGTAGTCTATAAATACACCGATGCACAATTCTTTGTTTTCAATGGACTCAAGAATTAATTCTTTTTGCTTTAGAAGAGCTGTTTCTGTGGACCTGTTTGGTAGAAAGCCATACTGAGATGAAGTAATCAAGTTAAATTTCACGCAAAACTTCATTAGTCGTTTATAAATTATCTTCTCCAAGCCCATGGAAAAAATGGGCAGAATCGAAATTGGCCTATAGTTAGCCATGTCATTTCTGTCACCACTTTTAAAAAGCATACTAACTTTAGCTACTTGCATCAGTTTTGGAAAGCAACCTGAAGATATTGATAAGTTATATACATAAGCCAATACTGGGGCTATTATTTCAACCACGTGTTTAACTGGAGCTATCTCTATACCATCAATATCATGTGCTTTGCTGTTTTTAAATGAGTTAAATATGGCACATATTTCGGCCTCATTAGTTGGTTCGAGATACATGCTAAAAGGGTTGCTATTTATGGCATGTTTAGACCTACTTGACCTTTGCGGACCTGACACAGCATCTTTGAGAAACGTATTAAATTGTTCAGCAACCTCGAAGCCCTCAATATGACGGCCATGATAGTTTAGCTCCGTGACTGTTGCCGAGACTTGTGTGCGATTTAGGAGACTGTTGAGCTTATTCCACATCTGCGCACTGTCTCTACATT
This sequence comes from Dermacentor variabilis, assembly GCF_050947875.1. Classification (NCBI taxonomy): domain Eukaryota; kingdom Metazoa; phylum Arthropoda; class Arachnida; order Ixodida; family Ixodidae; genus Dermacentor; species Dermacentor variabilis. The sequence continues at coordinate 232,021,037 of NC_134570.1, forward strand.
GCTCTTTACTAAACTGATTGTGCAGAAAAGAGCGCTTTTCGTTTTTTAGAAAGGCGTTAAGCTTATTACGATATTTTTTATAAATATCGAGATCCTCTGGTGATCTGGTCTTAAGAAACTTTTGGAACAATCTTCCCTTCTTTTTTATTCTGCGCAGGCACTCGCGGTTGATCCACGGTTTCCGGTTTTTGTTACATTTTCGCAATACTTTTTCCTTAAAATGTTCGAAATAAATACTTTTGAAAGCAGAAATGAAAGCCTCGTATGCGGCGTCGGCCGTTGAAGAATGGTAAACGCCAGTCCAAGTTTCCCTTTAAGGCACGCGTTTGTGGGAACGATATTTTGTACCGTCTTTACATCGTTCATTTGCGCATATGTAAGCTTATCTTCAGCCCTGATAAACAAATAACTCGGCAAGTGGTCGCTGATATCACAATTCAGGACACCAGTTGTCAAACTTTCGGTATGTATATTTGTAATAAAGAGGTCGATGAGTGCCTATGTGTAGGATGTAACACGCGTTGCCGTATCTGTTAAGATAGCGTGACCAGATGACTCTACTGCTGAAAAGAGCGTTTCATTAATGCAGGAAGATTTTAAGATATCAATGTTTAGGTCTCCGCCAAGAATTAGTTTCGCGTTTTTCGAATTAACATAATTTAGAAGTTTTTCAAGGTATCCAATGAAATGTTGGATTTGTGCCTTGGGTGGCCGATACATGACAGTGAAAATATATTCGCGCGATAGTAATGTCAAACATTCTATGTCCTCGGATATAATGAAAAACTCGGCATCTATTTCACATTCTAGCTCACGTTTCACGAGAACCTCTAAACCGCCACCTTGCTTATGTTGCCTATTAAGAAAGAAGCTTTGATAACCTTCGCGGTGGAAAATTTCAGTATTTGCAGAACACCATGTCTCTGTAAACATAATCACATCGAAATTGAAAACAAATTCATCTAAGAAAACTGACAGTTCTTCCTCCTTGTTTCTCAGGGACCGCACATTCAGGTGAAAGCAGGTAAAATGGTTTTTAGAATAGTGAAATGCATTATTAACGTATTCTGGGGACACGGCCATTGCAAAAGCATTGAATAACAGAAAAAATATGTGCAGTCGACGCAAACTAGTTCATCCTTTCTAGATCACGCTCATTGCGAATGTGCACAATCGGTGACGTTTCATCTTTCCTGGCCAAAATCTTGCCGCTGCTTTACCAAACAAATCGCCAGTTTTTCAATCTCTTTTGCGCAAGCGCCATGCTGAGAAGATGTTTCAGCGTTGGACACAGGTGCTCGTTAACATACAGTGGTGAACCAGGGGAAAAACCCAGTTCCTCAGTAGACAGGCATGACTTTTTTGCTTTCTGTAGGATTGAATCACGCTTGGTACGGCTCTTAAACTGCACAATTATGTTTGGGGTGGCATCAGCATTCCTTGTAGGCACACGATGGCACACTTCAATGTCTGTTTCCACGATAGGATCATTCAAGACCACACCGATTTTGTGCAAAATCTTAGGAAGGCTTTCACTTTCAGTCAAGGGTACACCTTTTATCTCGAGATTGCGGTTTCTTGAGTACTGCTCGGCCACAGTAACACGGTTCTCGAGTTGACCGACTTGCTTTGATCGCGTTGAGCAATCGCTGGCAAGTTTTGTGTTAATTGCCTTGAGCTCCTTGTTTTCTTTCGCGATTTCATTTTTTTCCTGCTTGACCTTTTCGAGTTCGGCATGACAGAAGTCAAGACTTGCCTTCAGCTCTCTCAGTTCTTTTCTGACTTCGTGTTCCAATTTAGATTTGAAATCTGACATTTCCTTCCTGAGCTCCTCTCGAAATTTGGCGGAATCAGCCATAATAATCACAATACAAGCGAACACACAAGCACTGGTATCGGCAGCAGTTAAGGCAGAAATTAGAGTGTTTTCTGTACTAATTGTGAAAAAAATTTCTAACCTGCAAATATACAAAGTAGCTTCAGAAGGTTGTCGAGCTGCCCCCGCTGCTGCCAAGTGGTTGCGGATCGGAGATGCAGGCCTTTATGTAGCTTGTTCTTCCACCTGGTGGGCGTGACGCCACTGGCAATCACACGTAGTCACTGCAGGTGAGCCTTGCACTTGCTGATATCACGGCGTGCCGTAAGCAGCTGTTGAAACAGTGGTCCAAGCTGCAAATATACAAAGTAGCTTCAGAAGGTTGTCGAGCTACCCCCGCTGCTGCCAAGTGGTTGCGGATTGGAGATGCAGGCCTTTATGTAGCTTGTTCTTCCACCTGGTGGGCGTGACGCCACTGGCAGTCACACGTAGTCACTGCAGGTGAGCGTTGCACTTGCTGTTATCACGGCGTGCCGTAAGCAGCTGCTGAAACAGTGGTCCAAGCTGCAAATATATAAAGCAACTTCAGAAGGTTGTCGAGCTGCCCCGCTGCTGCCAAGTAGACAATAATCATATGTATATTCCTTCACATTTATGGAAAGCTGATGTTTTATATGAAGCTGATATCGCACTCGGTATTATATATATATATATATATATATATATATATATATATACTGTGACGCTCTTAGGTGCATAGTGGGTTCATGCCTCAACAAACAGTATGCGGGGGCACCGAAGGGTAGTGAACGAGGACGACGACGTGTGGCTGGCTGGCTGAATCTCGACAGGCGCTCAGTTGACCAAGGCCATCGCTTCTAACTCTACCCGGCTTCAAAGTAACGCCTATTGTGGGCATAACAGAGTGGTGGAGGTGCGGGGTACGACAGAACGTACCACGGAGTCGCAACATCTAAAACTTCGCCGGTGCCGTCGTCTTGCCGGTCTCTTGCCAACGACCTTCCCTATGGCTCAGGACGGAGGTGGACAAATGCCAGCTATACTTTCACCTTCTCAAAGTTCAGCGCCAGTTGGACCTTTGCGGCACTACATGCAACCACGCTCGTTCGCGGGAAAAGTGGGCGAAGACGTCGACGAGTGGCTGATGCACTACGCAAGGGTGAGCCGCTACAACCGTTGGGATTCTGTCACTCAGCTTGAATATGTTGCACTCTTTCTGAGTGAGACAGCGCTGATGTGGTATGAAAACCACGAAGACTCCCTAACAACGTGGGAGCACTTTGTCGAGGAAATTAAGAAGTGTTTTGGCGACACCCAGAAACCAAACAGAAACGCGCCGAGAGAACACTTGCTCAAAGAGCTCAAGCTCCTGGAGAAACATGCACTATATACATAGAGGAAATGCTCAAGCTGTGCAAAACCGTAAATCCGCAGATGTCCGAGGAAGACCGAGTCGGACATCTCCTCAAAGGAATTGCAGAAGATGTATACAATTTCCTCATAAGTCGGGAACACGTTGATTCCGTCTCAGATGTCGTGCGTCATTGCCGTACGTTTGAGACGTTGAAAACACGTCGCATTGTGCCAAAGTTTGGACGCCTGGCGAATGTGACAACCATTGCCAGCGTCGATGAGAGCCCGTCTGCCGATCTTTCGTCTACTATACGGCAGATCGTGCGTGAAGAACTGCTGCGGCACGAGGAACTAGCGCGCGACGTCATACGACAACCTGACGCTTATTACCCGCAACACATGGCGCCTGCCGCACCCTGCGCTTCCTGGCAACCGGCGGTATGTGTCACAGAGGTCAACCACAGAGGTGCTCCATGACCACGTGAGGACACATTTACACCCGAACACCGACCAGCAGAACACCCTCGCCTCAGCAGGTTTGCATGCAGACCGACCGTTCCTCCTGTGAAGCAGGCTCAGCCGCTCCGCTCTGCTACACGACCCCCCACGGCTGAGCGCTTCGAAGGGCAGTTCATCGATCGTCGTTTACCTGTGTGCTATAGCTGTGGCGACTTGGGTCACATTGCCAGGTACTGCAATCGCCGCCAACCACCGAGGTTCGACCGATCGACGATGTCTAGGCGGTACCGCGCTCTTCTGGGCGAAACATATTCGCCCTCGCACACATATTTAGGAAGCTTGCCTCACCAGCACCCGGAGCCGCTACGGAACGCTTCTCCAGCATCCGATAGCAGCTTGACACCACCACCCGCTCCTCGTGTAAGCCGGTCGCCCTCTCCGCGGTGTCGACACCCGTCGCCACCTCCGGAAAACTAGCCAGCGCGGCCGTTGGAGGTGAGGTCGCTGGACAATCTTCGATATCGACAGAGATACCTCCAACCATTTGTATGTTTAAGAATAAGGTGTTTGTATTAATTGACGGGGTTTCATCCATGGTCTTAGTGGACACGGGAGCAACCGTTTCAGTGATGAGTCTTGCGTTTAAAAGCCTCCTAGGAAGAAAGGTGATGTTTCGCTGGGACCGTGCCGATACGTTTCGCGGAGTGAGTGGGGAGTTGTTGTATCCTGTGGGCGTGTGTAATGTAGACGTTACCTTGGGTGGTCAAATATTTAACGCGGAGTTCGTTGTTCTACCTCATTTTACGCATGACGTAATCCTGGGTCTTGATTTTTTAAAACTGTGTGGTGCCACCGTCGACTGCAAAACGGGTGAAATCAGTGTAGGTACGAGCTTTGCAGCGGCGTTTATGGAAGCCCCACCGTATCGTGAAAGTGTGCTTTGTGTATCCCGGGATACAGTTGTGCCTCCGTTATCCGCAACGTGTGTTTCAGTCGCCTGTTTCCCCACCAGCAACGGAACGTTTGACGCTACCGTGGAGCCCGTTCACCTGAGTTGCATCAAGAGGAATGTACTGATACCGTATTGCATGCTGTCAGTTGTTCAGGGACGCACCAACTTATGGGCCGTAAACTGTTCGAGTGAACCTGCAATACTACCACAGGGTCTGAAACTTGCCGCCTACCATGAAGATCACGTGCCATCGCTCGCCATTCTTACAGCGGCCCTTGATTCTGCGGATGAGCGCCATTTCGCTAATGTCTGCCCTGCGGCGCACTCCTCATTTCTGACTATGGTAAACAAGTCGCTCAGCACTAAGCAGCGTCACGAAGTGGCGAATATTCTGCTAAAACATGCCCGACTGTTTGACTTCTTCCAGCAAGAGGGACCACCATTGTTTCCTCCTTCTCGTATACACCATCGCATCGATACGGTATCTGCCCAACCGCTGCTACAGAAACCATACAGGGTCTCACCGTCGGAACGCAAGGTGATCAATGACCAAGTCCACGAAATGCTAAATAAGAATGTAATCCAAGAATCCTGTAGTCCGTGGGCAGCGCCAGTGATCCTGGTTAGAAAGAAAGATGGTACATGGCGATTTTGTGTTGACTACCGCCGCCTCAACACCATCACTAAAAAGGACATATATCCTCTTCCGCGTATTGATGATGCTATCGACTGCCTCTCATCAGCGTCTTACTTTTCGTCTGTTGACTTGAAGTCGGGGTACTGGCAGATTCCTATGCACGAGGCAGACAAGGAGAAAACGGCATTTGTAACACCAGATGGACTTTTTGAATTTAATGTGATGCCGTTTGGGCTCTGTAATGCGCCTGCAACTTTCGAGCGCTTCATGGACAACATCTTGCGTGGTTTGAAGTGGGAAGTATGCATGTGCTATCTAGATGTAGTGATCTTCGGGCGCACGTTCAGTGAGCACAACGCACGTCTCGATCTTGTGCTAGACTGCTTGGACAAAGCGGGTTTGGTGCTCAACTCGAAGAAGTGTCATTTTGGAGAGCGCCAAACACTCGTTCTGGGACACCTAGTGGATAAGGACGGTATACGGCCTGCTCCAGCGAAGACTGCTACGGTGGAAGCCTTCAAGCAACCTCGCCATGTAAAAGAGCTACGCAGTTTCCTAGGGCTTTGCTCGTACTTCCGCCGATTTATTCGTGGATTTGCCAACATCGCGTATCCGCTGACATGCCTCCTCCAGAAGAGCGTTCCCTTTGAATGGACTCCTGAATGTGAAGCTAGTTTTCGTGAGCTGAAGTCTCGTCTGACGTCTCATCCCATTCTCCGACACTTCGACCATGCGGCTCCCACAGAAGTTCATACGGACGCTAGCGGTATTGGCATCGGCGCCGTCATTATTCAACGCGTCGACACCAAAGAACACGTCGTCGCCTATGCGAGTCGTTCTTTAAGTAAGTCCGAGCGTAACTACACCGTTACAGAGCAAGAATGTCTGCCAGTTACTTTAGCAGTACAGCGCTTCCGGTCGTACCTGTACGAGCGCCCCTTCACTGTGGTGACAGACCATCATTCTCTCTGCTGGCTGGTTAATCTCCGTGATCCGTCGGGCCGGCTTGCGCGTTGGACACTCCGTTTACAGGAATATAACTTTACCGTTTCTTATAAAAGCGGCCGCCGACACGCCGACGCTGACTGCCTCTCGCGCATGCCGCTTCCAACGACGGACTGCGACGCGGACAACTTCGACTGCTGTATCGCATCACTGGAGCCGGGATTTCCTGATATAAATACCTTCAAGGTCGAGCAACAAAAAGACAGAACTTTAGAAGCACTGCTCATTACTGCAAGGCAATCAGCACCATCCACTCGTTTCTGTGTTCGTGATGGGGTTCTTTACAAAAAGAACTATTCTACTACAGGCCCACGATATCTTCTGGTGGTCCCGGAGAGTCTCCGTGTCTCCGTCTTGCGCGCTATGCATGACGATCCAACATCTGGACATTTGGGTTCTGCGCGAACTCTCTACCGCCTCCAAGAAAGGTTCTACTGGCCGAAAATGCGCCAGACGACCGCCCAGTATGTGTCCAGCTGCAGCGAGTGTCAACGTTATAAGCGTCCGACGAGTGCTCCTCCTGGTCAACTCCATCCAGTGCCACCCCCAGCTCTCCCTTTGAGCAAGTTGGCATCGACCTCCTCGGTCCTTTCCCGCGTTCATCCGATGGGAATCGCTGGATTATCGTGTGTGCCGATCACTTGACACGCTACTGTGAGACAGCTGCAATACCATCGGCTACTGCAACCGAAGTGTGTATTTTTCTGCTGCGTTTTGTCATTCTCCGACATGGACCTCCCAGAGTCATCATCAGCGATCGTGGGCGGCAGTTCACTGCAGACGTGGTCGAAGAGATGCTTCGTCTATGTGCTTCAAGGTTTCGACATTCCACCCCGTATCATCCCCAAACAAATGGCCTTACGGAACGCACGAACAGAACTCTTACTAACATGCTGTCCATGTATGTCGAGTCAGATCATAAGAACTGGGACGCGTGCTACCTTTCATTACGTACGCATTTAACACCTCAAAGCATGAAGTTACAGGCTACAGTCCCTTCTTTCTTCTCTACGCTCGTCCGCCTCGTTATACACTAGACACTATCTTCCCGTTTTCCAGCCACGATAATCTTTGTATATTGTCACGAAAAGACAATAGACGATGTACCCGGCGTCGGCGAGGGAGGCGGTTGAACAAGATGGGGTGCAATAATTTAAGCCGGCGTCCTCAGCTTCTACCTCTTCTACTTTAGCGCCCGTCTGTTGCTGAGCGCATGTTCCAGTCCCAACTTCTTTTTTTTAGCGCTGGCTCGTGACACCTGGCGGCATTACTCCCCCGCCAAAAGAAAGGCATCGACCCGATGCTTAGTAAACTAGGAGGAGGAAGTGTGGAATTCGTATGATATCGGATTGGCGTCGCCTTAACGCGCGAAATACGGCTTGAGGCGAATAACATGCACTATCTCTGAGCGGTGCTGTCGACGCCGAGGCGACGCGGCACTGTCGGGAATGACTTGATAGTTCACTTCACTAACGCGGCGTATCACTTTGTAGGTTCCAAAGTATCTACTAAGGAGCTTCTCAGACAACTCCTGGCGACGGACTGGAGTCCACACCCAGACTTGGTCACCTGGCTGGTACTCGACGTGCCGATGTCGAAGGTTGTAGCGTCTTGCGTCTGTACTCTGTTGCTTCGCGATGTGTATGCGCGCGAGTTGGCGAGCTTCCTCTGCGTGTTGAGTAAGTTGCTCGGCGTCGGCAGTAAGTGATGCGGCGGTGTCGTGCGGGAGCATAGCGTCTAGTGTGGTCTGGACCTCGCGCCCGTAGACAAGACGGAACGGTGTGAAGCGTGTGGTTTCCTGAATGGCGGTGTTGTACGCGAATGTAACGTACGGCAGGACTTGATCCCATGTTTTATGCTGGACGTCCACATACATAGACAGCATGTCAGCTATGGTTTTGTTTAGCCGTTCCGTCAGTCCGTTGGTCTGCGGATGATAGGCAGTCGCCTTGCGATGCTGCGTGCAGCTCAGCTCGAATATGTCCTCTATAAGTTGGGCTGTAAAGGCAGTGCCTCTGTCGGTGATGACATGTGAGGGGGCACCATGTCTGAGGACTATGTGCTCGATAGAGAACTGGGCAACTTCGTAGGCCGTGGCACGTTGTACAGCTTTCGTCTCGGCGTAGCGTGTTAGATAGTCCGTGGCGACTATAATCCACTTGTTTCCGCTGGCTGACAAGGGAAAGGGTCCCAGAAGACCCATGCCGATTTGATCAAACGGCGCGCTAGGTGGTGCGATGGGTTGGAGTAACCCCCCGGGCTTCAAAGACGGCGACTTCCGGCGTTGACACTCCCGGCAGCTTTGCACGTAACGCTTCACCGTGGTAGAAAGTCTGGGCCAGTAATACGTTTGGCGTACTCGTGCAAGAGTGCGTGAAAATCCCAAGTGTCCAGACGTGGGCTCATCATGGCAGGCTAGGAGAATGTCATCACGAAGGGCGGCAGGTATTACCAATAGAGACTCTTTGTCGGTGGCACTCGAGTTTTTCTTGTAGAGGACGCCCTGTCGGAGGCAGAATGTCGAGAGGCTGCGAGACATATGTCGTGGGATTGAAGTATTCTTGCCTTCTAGGTGATCGATGAGAGGGCGTATTTCGGCGTCCTCGCGCTGCCGTATGATCAAGTCTGATGCGGTGAGGGCCCCAAGGAATGCGCCGTCTTCGTCCATGTCCTTATCGCAAGTGGTGACGGGAGCGTGCGACAACGTGTCCGCATCTTCGTGTTTTCGGCCCGATTTGTAGACGATGGTAACATCGAACTCCTGCAGACGGAGACTCCATCGAGCAAGTCGCCCGGACGGGTCTCGTAAGTTGGCTAACCAACACAGGGAATGGTGGTCTGTCACCACCTTGAAAGGGCGACCGTAGAGATAAGGCCGAAATTTCATGATGGCCCAGAAAACCGCTAGACACTCTTTCTCGGAGGTGGAGTAGTTGATTTCGGCGCGTGAAAGGGTGCGACTGGCGTAAGCGATGACTCGCTCGACGCCTTCCTGGTGTTGAACGAGCACAGCGCCAAGACCGATGTTGCTGGCATCGGTATGCACCTCGGTGTCAGCGTCCTCGTCAAAGTGAGCGAGGACAGGTGATTCCTGCAGGCGTTGCCGTAACTCGGTGAAAGCTGCGTCCTGCTCATGCGCCCAAACAAAGGGTGTGTCTTCTCGCGTTAGGCGTATGAGTGGTTCAGCGATGTGCGAGAAATTGGCGATGAAGCGACGATAGTACGCACACAGACCGAGAAAGCGGCGTACTGCTTTCTTGTCACGAGGAGTCGGAAAAGCAGCAACAGCAGATGTTTTGTCTGGGTCAGGCTGGACGCCGTCGGCGTTCACGACATGCTCGAGGCACTTCAGCTCTTCATAACCGAAGTGACACTTTTCTGGCTTTAGTGTGAGATTAGCGGAGCGGAGCGCCTCAAGTACCGCCTCTAAACGCTTCAGATGTTCTTCGAAGGTCGCCGCAAACACGACGACGTCATCTAAGTATACTAAACAGCAGTGCCACTTCAGACCCGTCAGAACAGTGTCCATCATTCGCTGGAATGTGGCCGGTGCAGAACACAGGCCAAATGGAAGTACTTTAAATTCGTACAGTCCATCTGGGGTAACAAAGGCAGTTTTTTCGCGATCTCGTTCGTCAACTTCGATTTGCCAATATCCGCTCTTCAGATCTATGGATGAAAAATACCTGGTTCGCCGGAGTCGATCTAACGAATCATCGATCCGCGGAAGCGGATAAACGTCTTTTTTTGTGACGTTGTTCAACTTTCTATAGTCAACGCAGAACCTAAGCGTTCCGTCTTTCTTTTTGACGAGGACCACCGGCGATGACCAAGGGCTTTGGGATGGTTGTATGACGTCATCGTCAAGCATTTCTTTCACTTGTGCATTAATCACGTTGCGCTCTTTCGCCGATACGCGATAAGGCAGTTGTCGTATGGGACGAGCATCGTCATACGTGATTATTCGGTGTCTCGTGATGGACGTCTGGCGTACCTTAGAAGAAGATGCGAAGCACTCCTTGAACCGAAGGAGCAACTCACGCAGCACTTCCTGCTTTTCCTCCGAAAGGTCTGAATTGATGTCAATATTGCTGAGTGTCTGAGCTGGGTTCTCCTTCGTCACAGACGCACAGCATTCAGCAACGTCTGCTATTGGCTCCGCGAAAGCAATAGTAGTACGACGAAATAGGTGCCAATGTTCCTGGCTGAAATTCGTCACGAGGAGCGCCGAAAGTCCACCTCGAAGCATAATCAGACTGCGGGCTGCACATACACCGTGTGTCAGCATAAGGGAGGAATTGCCTTCTGCAACAGCTTCGCCGTCACGCAGATCGTCGCATACGACCATTACCATGACACTTGCGCGTGGTGGTACCGTTACACTGTCGGCGTAAACTCGAAGCGCGTTACGTCGGCAATTGTCGCGGTTGTTCGCTGCTCTTTCTGTCGAAAAAGTCACTGTGCGCTCCCGGAGGTCTATAATGGCACCATACTCTCGCAGAAAGTCGACGCCCAAGATAAGGTCCCGAGAACAATCGCGGAGTATAAGGCAGCTGGCAGGAAACGTGGACCCACGAATTTGTACTCTGACCGTGCACATGCCCAACGGTGTGACGACATGCCCACCAGCAGTACAAATTTGCGCTCCAGACCAAGGCGTGATAACTTTTCTAAGTTCCGTCGCTAGTTTTCCGCACAAGATTGAGTAGTCAGCCCCCGTGTCCAATAAAGCACTAACGTGGCGGCCGTCGAGCACAACAGGTATGTCGAGCGAGAGTCTGTCGCTGAGTTCGGCAGCTGTCTTCGTTTAATCGTGCTGAATAGACCGTGCTGGCGTCGATGGGAGGTCTTCGGAAGGGCGATTATCAGCGGTCTCGCCCCCGAAGGTCGCTGTTCTTAGTTTCACCGGCGAGGGCTTGGCGATCGTCCCTGCGCTGCCATTGGAGGGCTTCTAGGAGCAGGGGAAGAACGCCTGGGGGACGGCGAGCGCGACTGCCGCCGCGGGAACAGTGGCATACTCTGCTGGGTCAAGTATTCTTCAATCGCCCTAGGCCTTTCACCATATCTGGGCCTTGGTGAATCCGCGGCAAAACCTTGCAGTCCGAGACGGCGGTATGGGCACTCGCGGTATATGTGACCGGCTTCTCCACAATGATAGCACAGAGGCCTTCTGTCCGGGGTACGCCAGACGTCAGATTTCCTTTCGGGTGGGCGACGATCCTCCATACGTTGGATTGGTTGCACAGATGGGAGCGGCGGGACGTATGACGCGGCGTAAGACGTGGCGGGGTCGAAATGGGTCGGAGCTTGGACAGGGACTCGCCTCAAAACTTCCGCATACGACGGCCGCTGCAACTGTGCTGTCACAGGCGGCGCATTGTTTTTAGGAACGGGACACCGGATCGCTTGCTGCACTTCGTTCCTCACAAGGGCAGAAATGGAACCTAGCGTGGGCTGAGGCGGGCAGGTGAGCCGTTGAAGCTCATCACGCACCACAGAGTGGATAAGATCTCGGAGAACGTCCACGTTTCCAAAGGCACTCGCGTCCGTCAGTGAAGCAGCGTTCGCGTGCCTGTCATACGGGGCTGAGCGCTGGTCCGAAGGTAAAGTTGGGTTCAATTGCCTGTCATAGAAAGTTGAGCGCTGGTGTAACATCTTTTCCATCGTGGTGGCTTCAGTTAAGAATTCAGCCACGGTCTTCGGTGGGCTTCGAACAAGGCCAGCAAATAGCTGTTCCTTAACTCCCCGCATTAGATGGCGCAGCTTCTTTTCCTCGGACATGGTTGGGTCCACCCGACGGAAGAGGCGCGTCATATCCTCGACGTACGACGTCACGCTCTCGTTCGGCAGATGAATGCGGGATTGGAGCGCCCGTTCGGCTCGTTCACGGCGATGAGCATTGGTGTAGGTATCCAGCAAGGCACGACGGAAATCAAGCCACGATTTGATGAGCCCTTCTCGGTTCTCGTACCAAGTGCGGGCACCGTCCTCCAAGCTGAAGTAGACGTTCCTTAACTTCGCCACGTCGCTCCATTCATTTATCTCGGCAACGCGCTCAACCTGGACCAACCAGTCTTCTACATCCTCGGAGATATCTCCGTGGAACACATTCGGCACTCGGAGATTCTGCAGCAGATACTGCGTTGCCGTTGTGGCCGTACCTTGCCTAATGGTCGGTAGGGACGTCGACGTTCCTTCCATACCGGTGTGTGGGGGCGTCGATGTTATTGCGGAGAGATGATCAAGCTCCGGAGGCAATCCTCGGATTCTCCTGCTTGCCCGGTGAACAGGGGTGTCCACTAGGATAGCGCTGGTACTCCTGCTACCAGGAGGGGTTTGTGGCATCGGATAAACCGTACCCAGCACCTCCACCAGTTTTGTCACGAAAAGACAATAGACGATGTACCCGGCGTCGGCGAGGGAGGCGGTTGAACAAGATGGCGTGCAATAATTTAAGCCGGCGTCCTCAGCTTCTACCTCTTCTACTTCAGCGCCCGTCTCTTGCTGAGCGCGTGTTCCAGTCCCAAATTCTTTTTTTCAGCGCTGGCTCGTGACACCTGGCGGCAATATCAGAGACAGCCTGTCTTGCTGAAGAAGCCCGACGACTTGCTTCGTTACGCACTCTTGTTTCACAAGACCGCTCGAAGGCACGCTGCGACCGCCGACGCCGACACGTGATATATGACCCTGGTGATTTAGTGTTGCTCTGGAAACCAACCAGGAAACGTGGACGATGTGAAAAACTGCTGGCCCACTATGTTGGACCCTATGTTATTACGGAGCGCATCAGCGAATTAACCTACCGCATAGCACGTCTCACATCAAATGGCCGACGGTCAGCTAAGACTGAACTTTCGCATGTCGCCCGTTTAAAGCCCTTTATTTCTCGACAGCCTGTTTGACTTGCCCGGCGGGCTTCGTCTGCGCGGAGGGAAATGTGACGATGTTAGGTGCATAGTGGGTTCACGAATGTGACGCGCTTAGGTGCATAGTGGGTTCATGCCTCAACAAACAGTATGCGAGGGCACCGAAGGGTAGCGAACGAGCACGACGACGTGTGGCTGGCTGGCTGAATCTCGACAGGCGCTCAGTTGACCAAGGCCATCGCTTCTAACTCTACCCGGCTTCGAAGTAGCGCCTTTTGTGGGCGTAACAATATATATATATATATATATATATATATATATATATATATATAGATAGATATTTACACACACACACACTTAGGGCATCTACTTAGGGCAGGTAGTGACCACGGGTCCGGAGCATGAGTCTGAAATAATTAGGAGAATAAGAATGGGCTGGGGTGCATTTGGCAGGCATTCTCAGTTCATCAACAGCAGGTTGCCATTATCCCTGAAGAGAAAGGTGTATAATAGCTGTGTCTTACCAGTACTCACCTACGCGCCAGAAACATGGAGGTTTACGAAAAGGGGTCTACTTAAATTGAGGACGACGCAACGAGCTATGGAAAGAAGAATGATGGGTGTAATGTTAAGGGATAAGAAAAGAGCAGATTGGGTGAGGGAACAAACGCGAGTTAATGACATCTTAATTGAGATTAGGAGAAAGAAATGGGCATGGGCTGGACATGTAATGAGGAGGGAAGATAACCGATGGTCATTAAGGTTTACGGACTGCATTCCAAGGGAAGCGAAGCGTAGCAGGGGGCGGCAGAAGGTTAGGTGGGCGGATGAGATTAAGAAGTTTGCAGGGACAACATTGGCAGAATTAGCACACGAACGAGGTAGTTGTAGAAGTATGAGAGAGGCCTTTGCCCTGAAGTGGGCGTAACCAGGCTGATGATGAGGAAATATATATATATATATATATATATATATATATATATATATGTTATACAAGGGTTGGGATTAACTTCAGAAAGCAAAACATTTTTTTTCATGACAGGTGTGTGTGTGCGTTTGAAAACTTTTGTTCTTCCTACGTTCTTCCGCAAGCGGGATAGGAGAAAGTGGACGTGGAGGAGCCCGAACGGCGAGACTAGAAATGAAATAGACTTCATACTCTGCGCTAACCCTGGTATCATACAAGATGTGGACGTGCTCGGCAAGGTGCGCTGCAGTGACCACAGGATAGTAAGAACTCGAATTAGCCTAGACCTGAGGAGGGAAAGGAAGAAACTGGTACATAAGAAGCCGATCGATGAGTTAGCGGTAAGAGGGAAAATAGAGGAATTCCAGATCAAGCTACAGAACAGGTATTGGGCTTTAACTCAGGAAAAGGACCTTGGTGTTGAAGCAATGAACGACAGTCTTGGGGGTATCATTAAGGAATGTGCAATGGAAGCTGGTGGTAACTCGGTTAGGCAGGATACCAGCAAACTATCGCAGGAGACGAAAGATCTGATCAAGAAACGCCCATAGATGAAAGCCTCTAATCATACGGCTAGAATAGAACTGGCAGCACTTTCGAACTTAATCAACAAGCGTAAGTCGGCTGACATAAGGAAGTAAAATGTGGATAGAATTGAACATGCTCTCAGGAACGGAGGAAGCCTAAAAGCAGTGAAGAAAAAGCTCGGAATTGGCAAGAATCAGATGTATGCGTTAAGAGACAAAGCCGGCAACATCATTACTAATATGGATGAGATAGTTCAAGTGGCTGAGGAGTTCTACAGAGATTTATACAGTACCAGTGGCACCAACGACGATAATGGAAGAGAAAGTACTCTAGAGAAATTTGAAATCCCTCAAGTAACGCCGGAAGAAGTAAAGAAAGCCTTGTGAGATATGCAAAGCGGAAAGCAGCTTGGGAGGATCAGGTAACAGCAGATTTGTTGAGGGATGGTGGACAGATTGTTCTAGAGAAACTGGCCACCCTGTATACGCAATGCCTCATGGCCTCGAGCGTACCGGAATCTTGGAAGAACGCTAACATAATCCTAATCCTTAAGAAAGGGGACGCCAAACACTTGAAAAATTATAGACCGATCAGCTTACTGTCCGTTGCCTACAAAGTATTTACTAAGGTAATCGCAAATAGAATCAGGAATACCTTAGACTTCTGTCAAGCAAAGGACCAGGCAGGATTCCGTAAAGACTACTCAACAATAGACCATATTCACACTATGAATCAGGTGATAGAGAAATGTGCGAAATATAACCAACCCTTATATATAGCTTTCATTGATTACGAGAAAGCGTTTGATTCTGTCGAAACCTCAGCAGTCATAGAGGCATTACGGAACCAGGGTGTAGACGAGACGTATGTAAAAATACTGAGAGATATCTATAGCGGCTCCACAGCCCCCGTAGTCCTCCATAAAGGAACAAAATCCCAATAAAAAAAGGCGTCAGGCAGGGAGATACGATCTCTCCAATGCTATTCACAGCGTGTTTACAGGAGGTATTCAGAGACCTGGATTGGGAAGAATTGGGGAAGAAAGGTAATGGAGAATACCTTAGTAACTTTCCATTCGCTGATGATATTGGCTTTCTTAGTAACTCAGGGGACCAACTGCAATGCATGCTCACTAACCTGGAGAGGCAAAGTCGAGGGGTGGGTATAAAATTAATCTGCAGAAAACTAATGTTTACCAGTATCGGAAGAGAACAGCAATTTACAATACGTAGCGAGGCACTGGAAGTGGTAAGAGAATACATCTACTTAGGGCAGGTAGTGACGGCGGATCCGGATCATGAGACGGAAATAATCAGACGAATAAGAATGGGTTGGGGTGCGTTTGGCAGGCATTCACAGATCATCAACAGCAGATTGGCGTTTTCCCTCAAGAGAAAAGTGTATAATAGCTGTGTCTTACCAGTACTCACCTACTTTACTATTCCTGTACTGTACTACTGTACAGTACAGTATAGTACAGTAATTTACTGTACTAATCCGCGCCTGTCTTGTGTGTTCCTCCTTTGTCCCTTGTTTTTGTGCGGTTACATGATGCATTCCAAAAACTCACCTACGGGGCAGAAACATTGAGGCTTACGAAAAGGGTTATACTCAAATTGAGGACGACGCAACGGGCTATGGAAAGAAGAATGATAGGTATAACGTTAAGGGATAAGAAAAGAGCAGATTGGGTGAGGGAACAAACGCGAGGTAATGACATCTTACTTGAAATCAAGAAAAAGTAATGGTCATGGGCAGGACTTGTAATGAGGAGGGAAGATTACCGATGGTCATTAAGGGTTACGGACTGGATTCCGAGAGAAGGGAAGCGCATCAGGGGGCGGCAGAAAGTTTGGTGGGCGGATGAGATAAAGAAGTTTGCAGGGGCGACATGGCAACAATTAGTACATGACCGGGGTTGTTGGAGAAATACGGGAGAGGCCTTTGCCCTGCAGTGGGCGTAACCAAGCTGATGATGATGATGATGATGATGATGAAAAGCAGGCCCACTTATTACTCCTGATGGCTAGAGCCATTGCCGCTTGTTCCGCCACCATGGGGTCCTTGGTAAAAATAGTGAGAGCGTCTTGCACCTTCCCTTGAGAATTTGATATAATGGCCGTATATGCTGCTTTACCTTTCACCCAGGCAGCATCAACTATAGCTGCCAGTTGGTTCTGCGGCTCTATTTCCTGCAAGAGTGCTTTAGCTCTTGCCTTTATCCTTTGGACATTATATTCTGGATGCATGTGTCTGAGAAGAGGGTTCGTTCTGATCTTGTTCCTAACTTCAGTCCCTAATTCTACTTCAGCCTCTATTGGGCTCCTTGATGTATTCAGTTCTGCGCCTATTACCTGTAATATGTTCTTGCCAGCTCGTGACTTTGTCAATCTTTCGTGTTGCGCTAGCTGTTGGGCCTCCGCGATTTCTTCCATTGTGTAACTTTTTCTAGGAAGGTTGATGGACGGGTAATGGCTGCAATTTCATGGGGAAGGTCGTTCCAGTCGCTTCCTGCTTGGAGGAAAAATGAATTGGAAAATGTAGTCGTACGAGCATGTTGGCGTGAAACTTTCAGCGGATGACCAATTCGGTGAGACGTGCGTCATGACGGTGCGCAGATGTATCGCTGGTGTTTCAGCTGGGAATAATAAAATTTGCGAAATAGCCACAGGCTAGAAATACGGCGATGGAGGGAGACTATAATTGGGACTGTAGCTTGAGAGATAAAACACTAATATAGGATGAGTATGAGTGGTGAGTGAAACGGGCGGCTCCGTTTTTTACAGCTTCTAATGAGTCAATGAGGCATGCTTGCTGTGGATTCCAGCTGGCGGATGCATACTCAAGTTTTGGCCTGATTGTTTGTAAGCAAGTAGCTATACATTTTGAGGGGCCTCATGAAGATGACGTTTCGGAAGCCTAGTTTTTTTTCGCAGATGATATTAACTTTGTTAAGTGCTCGCACCATGATAAGTCATTGCTGATAGTGATGCCGAGGTAAGTATAAGACGGGCCAAGTTCCACAGGAGAATCGGAAATCTTATAAGTAAGTAAACGCGAGTTGTGACGACGATTAAAAAGACATGACCTTGCACTTATTGGAATTAAGTGTCATCAACCAGTGATCACACCATGATTGAATGCGCTTACGATTGTCCTTGAGGGATTCTTGATCAGCGGTATTAGTAATTGGGGCATAAATGACGCAGTTGTCGGCGAACAGACTGACATGACTTGATAAATTTTGTGGCTGGTCATTAATATAAAGTAAGAATTGGAGAGGCCCAAGGACAATTCCCTTAGGAATGCCCGATGTTACCGGTAGGCGGTTAGAGGAGTAGTTGTTAAT
This sequence comes from Dermacentor variabilis, assembly GCF_050947875.1. Lineage (NCBI taxonomy): Eukaryota > Metazoa > Arthropoda > Arachnida > Ixodida > Ixodidae > Dermacentor > Dermacentor variabilis. Next base: position 232,038,990 of record NC_134570.1, read on the forward strand.
AGTAACGGACTGTGAACGATGTGCGAGGAATTTTTAACCATGCAATAATTTCTCGATGCAAGTTTAGTCTAGAAAGTTTTAAGAGTAGACCTCGATGAGGTACCTTATGAAATGCTTTGGCAAAGTCTAAAAAAGATGGCGTCAGTTTGTAATTTAGCATCAAGGTTGGAATGAACATCATGAAGAACGATGGCAAGCTGTGTCTAGCACGATAAGCCTTTTCTAAATCCATGTTTTAGATGGAGTGAAAAAATTTATAGAGTCTAGATGCCGCATTATCTGGGAGTAGATGACGTGTTCCATGAGTTTCAAGGGATATGCTAGCCAGGGAAATGGAGCGATAGTTGAGTGGAGAGTCTCTGTTACCTGATTTGAAAACAGGAACGACCTTCCCCATCTTCCAGTCTTCTGGGATGATACCTATGGCGAGTGACTGAGAAAGCAACAAATATAAAATTGGATGAAATGTCCTTAGTGGTTTTGAGAAACTTTGTGTTAATTTCGTCGGTTCCGGCTGACGATGAAATTTTGAGTTTGTCGATTATGCATGAAATGCCATGCGGATGAAAAATGATGGCTGGCATTGCCAGTTCAGTAATGGAGGGTAGAGAAAGGAATGTATCTTCTGGTTCTTTTGTGAATACTGATGAAAAGGCAGTATTAAATATATCGGCACACTGAGCATCACTTACAGGGTCGCCGTTATTATTAGCAAGGGTGATGTCGTGCGATTGCTGGGGATTATCACGTTCCACAATTTTGTCGGATTAGTTATCGTTTTGGGTAAGTCGTTGTGAAGAAAGAAACGTTTCGCGCTTTTCACTACTGCCAAGCATGCATATACGGTAACGTAGCTTGAAGACGGAGTCTTAAAAAAATAGACATTTCTCTTTAATGGGGGGCCAGAAGGAGAACGTGCCGCTCACGCGCTTCATCGTCTTTTATGGTGCCGACCTTCGCGCGCCCTCCCGCGGTGCGGGAGCCCCACATCATTGTGTCAATTGCCCACCACGCGAAAAGCAACCGTCTCGGTCATGAGAAAAAGTTATTTCAGGGACAAGAAATGGAGCTCCTCAAGTACATTTCGGCATTCACGTACGCGCATAGTAGGGTTTCATGCGCACTACATGAACAACTCCAGCGCGAGGACGACGACGGAGCGAACCGGGGTCAGAACTGCAGGAGACGACTTCGTAGGTCACGTCGCTGAGGACGCGTGTAACCTTGTAGGGACCAAAATACCGGCGGAGCAACTTTTCCGAGAGTCCACGGCGACGGATGTGCGTCCAGACGCACACGAAGTGGCTGGTATTGTAATGGACGTCGGCCTTCGTCCGATGCCGAGCAAACTGGCGTGCTTCTTCGGCTCTTTGTACGAACTCTTCCGCGTGTTCACTGATCGGGCTATTATCAAGCAGAGGTAGCATGGCGTCCAGTGTTGACGTGACCTGGCGCCCGTATACTAGTTCGAACGGCGTAAACTGCGTAGTCTCCTGCACAACAGTATTATACGCGAAGGTCACATAGGATAAAATCTCGTCCTCCGTCTTGTGCTCCACGTCGATATACATGGAGAGCATATCAACCAGCGTTCTGTTCAGACGTTCAGTTAATCCATTGGTTTGAGGGTGATACGCAGTGCTTTTGCGGTGAGAGCAAAGCATCAGCTGGAGAATGTCCTGCATAAGTTCGTCTGTAAATGCTGCACGGTGGTCGGTGATGAGAACAGACGCTGCACCATGTCGTAGGACGATGTGGCGTACAGAAAACTTGGTCACTTCATACGAGTTTGCTTGCAGAATAGCTCCGGTTTCGGCGTACCAGGTTAAGTAGTCGGTATCAACGACATATCCATTTGTTGCGCGAAGGGGGTACTGTGAATGGCCCAAGTAGATCCATTCCTATTTGTTGGAATGGTGCTTGAGGAGGGTGCACAGGGTGAAGAAAGCCAGCTGGTTTAAGTGGTGATTTCTTTCGGCGCTGACAATCACGGCAGGTCTTCACGTACCGTTGCACAGAAGGAAAAAGCAGGGGCCAGTAATACTTCTGGCGTATTATTGCTAATGTCTTAGCAAATTCCAGGTGTCCCGCGCATGGCTCATCATGGCAGGCTTGCAAAATGTCTTGGCGCAGCACCGACGGCACGACAAGAAGGTACGCATTTAGACCGCTTCCGCAGTTTGTTTTGTAAAGTACGTTGTTGTGCAAAGAGTACAATGATAAGCCGCGCACGAGCGAGCGGGGTAAGACACCTTCAGCTCCTTGAAGGTGCTCGATCAGCGGCAGCAGCTCAGGGTCAGCGCAGTGGTGCTCAGCCATCTTTATGGCGTTGATAACGCCGACAAATGGCAAGTCATGGCGAGGGTCCGAGGACGTCGTAGGGAATGGTGCGCGTGACAAAAAGTCAGCGTCGCTGTGCTTCCTTCCAGATTGCTAGACAACTGTAATGTCGTACTCATGCAAGCGCAGACTCCAACTGGCTAGTCTGCCTGAAGGATCCTTGAGGTTGGCAAGCCATCACAGGGGGTGGTGATCGCTGACAGCCTTAAAGGGTCTGCAGTACAAGTAGGGTCAGAAGTCACTAATTGCCCACACAACCGCTAAGCATTCTTTTTCAGTGGTTGAGCAGTTTTTCTCAGCCTTGGTGAGACTGCGGCTTTCATAAGCAATGGGGCGTTCCACGCCAGCTTGCCACTGCACAACAACTGCACCGAGACGCGTATTGCTGGCGTCACTACGAATTTCAGTGTCAGCGTCTTCGTCGAAATGAGCAAGTATTGGGGCCGCTTGCAAGCGCTTGCGCAATTCGTTGAACGACTGCTGCTGTTCGTCCGCCCAATTTAAAGGCACATCGCCCTGTGTGAGCCGTGTCAGAGGCTCAGCAATTCTCCAGAATTATTTGGTGAAGCGCCTATAATATGCGCACAAACCGAGGAAGCTTTGGACAGCCTTCTTGTCTGTGGGTGGTAAAAACTCGGCTACGGCAGCTAACTTGTCGGGGTCTGGTCGGACGCCTTTGGGCCGACGACATGGCCAAAAATTTGAGCTCTTGGAACCCGAAGTAGCATTTCTCAGGCTTGATTGTGAGGCCGGCAGCACGGATCGCCGCGGGGACACTCTCGAGTCGTGCGAGATGTTCGTCAAACGTGCTCGAGAACACGACGATGTCGTCCAGTTATACAAGGCAGGTTTGCCATTTGAGTTCAGCAAGCACGGTATCCATCATCCGCTGAAAGGTGGCAGGTGCGGAACAGAGACCGAAGGGGAGAACTTTGAACTCATAAAGACCGTCAAGTGTCACAAACGCTGTTTTTTACGGTCCTGTTCATCAACTTCGATTTGCCAATGCCCTGATTAAAGATACAACGAAGAAAAAAACTTGGCATGTTGTAGACGATCCAGTGCGTCGTCGATGCGTGGCAATGGAGAAACATCGCGCTTGGTGGCGCGGTTCAACTTTCTATAGTCTACACAGAAGCGTAGTGGGTTGTATTTCTTTCTAACACTACAGGTCAGGCCCATGGGCTTGTGGACGGCTGGATCACGTCGTCTTGGAGCACCTCTTTCACTTGATGCTTGATCGCTTCCCTTTCCACTGGAGATACTCTGTAAGGATGCTGACGAACAGGACGTGCGGACTCGTCCGTTATAATGCGGTGCTTTGTGATGGACGTGCGCCGCACTTTGGACGCCGTTGAAAAACAGTCTGCAAATGCATTCACGAGGCTCACTAGACGGACTTTGCGATGGTCTGGCAGAGCAGAGTTAACGTGAATCCATTACTTTAGACTGGGTAACTCAGATTGCTGTGTCGGTGCGATTTCCAGTGTGGCAATGTCAGTAACATCAACGATTTGGCGAAATGCGACTGTCCTACCTGGCGGTACATGCTGATATTCGTTGCTAAAGTTTGTTAGCAAAACGACTGAACATTTTTTTCGCAACTGAAGAAGCCCCCTGGCTATGCAAATGTGGCGCCCAAGAAGCAGGGGGATGTTTGCCTCAGCAATTCCTCCGGCGTCGTCCTCCATGTCGCATGGCACAAGGGTGAGCACGTTGCTCTTGGGTGGCAACGTGACGTGATCGTCAGCTACGTGAAGCGCGATGTCATGGTCGTTGTCATTGCTGTTTGCTATGGCTTGCGTAGTAGCGAAGCTGACTCTAGGCTCTTGCAAGTCGATGATGGCACCGTTCGCCTGAAGGAAATTCATGCCGAGTAAAGGTCCTTTGAACATTCAGGAAGAATGACGAAGTCGCCGATGTACGTGAAGCCCGGAATATTGACCCTTGCCCTGCACCGGCCCATTGGAGCTATGTGGTGCCCTCCTGCTGTACGAATCTGAGTTCCGGTCGATTGCGCCGAAACTTTGTTCAGCATACGCGCGAGATTCTGGCTCATAACAGACGTGCTGCACCCGTGCCGATTAACGCCATGACTTCGTGGTCATCTATGGTAACCGGTACGTCGCAAGGTACTGACAACGAACTACACTGTTTTCTATGCGTCTCAATTACGTCATATCCCAGTCGTCGTAGTAGAGGATCTTCAGCGTTGGCAACGTCAGCGAGCTCACCTCCGCAGGTCGCTGGTCCCAGTTTTCCGAGGAGGCAGGGCTGGGTGAGCGACGCCTTGTTGCACTCAGTGTGAAGACGGGGCTGGAAGACGTGTTTCGTGCGGGTGATGGTGACCGGGGGACACGGAATCGTGGGGCAAACGAGGTCTTCACCTCCGCGAGGTATGCTTCAATCTCCAGGGAGCGTTCCCCATTGCGCGGGCACGGCGCATTCAGTGAAAAGCCACGGAGCCCAGCTCGGCGCGAAGGACACGCCCTGTAGAGGATCGGCTTCACCGCAATGAAAACGCAAGGGCGTCCGGTCTGTGTTGCGCCATACGTCGCTCTTGTGGGTGGTCGTGTTTCAGCCATGAATGGCGTGCGGTGAGGCCTGAAGTCACCAGTTGCTTGTTCAACGGTGCGCACACCATGATAGTCCGGGACGTCGCTCACATCGCGAAAAATCGCGGACAATGAACTTCGCGCAGGTTCCGCCTACGACATGCGAGATTGTGGCTGCCGTACCTCGTGCTGTGGTGTCTCGCTTCGCTCTGGGACTTGGACTGCCTGCCTGATTTCCTTCCGGACGACCTCAGCATGAGCGAGTCGCTGTACCGATGTCGGAGCCACCTGAAGCTTTTGGAGCTCTTCTCTAACGATAAGCCTAATGAGCTCCCGCAAGGCGTCGGTATTGTCCAGGGGTCTATCGAGAGAGTCACGTGATAGGGTCGACATGTCGCGGTTGTACTGCCTTGTTCGCTGCTGCAGTGCCTTTTCCGTTGATACGGCTTCCGCGAGAAACTCTGCAATGGTCTTTGGTGGGTTGCGTATTAGGGCACCGAATAATTCTTGCTTGACACCGCGTATCATGTTCCCGAGCTTCTTTTCTTCCGGCATGGACGGATCGGCGCGTCGGGAAAGTCGGCAAATATCTTCGACAAACATTGCGACGCTTTCGTTCGGCCTCTGTACTCTCGCCTGAATTGCAGATTCAGCGGGCTCCTTGCGATAGAGGCTGGCGTATGTGCCGATTAGCGGCCGTCAGAATTCTCCCATGTCGATAGGGTCACCTCACGGTTCTCAAACCATGTCCGAGCATAGCCCTCGATGGCGAAGTAGGCGTTGCATAGCTTGCGCTCCGGAGTCGAGCCGTCGAATTCTGCGATAAGCTCAAAGTGATCGAGCCAGTCCTCTACATCCTCGAAGGTGTCCCCATGGGAGGACGTGGGTATTCGCGGCTGGTTGAGGACGACCTCGGTCAGCGAGGTCGGGGAAGAAGGTGGAACCGATGTAGTCATCCTTCTGACTTGATTGGGTAGAGGCTCGTGCTCAGGCAGCAGTCCTTGAAGGCGGAGGCTTGTCCGTACGTGCACAGGAGTCAGCTCGACCGAACTTCGTACCGGGCAGTACGAAGTTCGATCTGGGAGTGGTAGCGTGTACCTCGCACCTCCACCAGAAAAATGTAACGTAGATTAGAGAAGGAGTCTTGCAAAATAGACGCTTCTCGTTAATGGCGGGCCAGAACAAGAGCATGCAGCTTACGCACTTCATTGCGCCGCCGTCCTGCGGTGCGGGAGCCCGACATAATTGTGTCAATATACATATATATATACATCGGAATACTTGAAAATTGGTTGTTTTGCGAGTGACCATTACCTATAAAAAATCGCTGTTGTGACTACGTACGAACTCAATTTCTGTTTAACTCTTATGGAAAATGCACTATTTCTGTCAGTTTTGGAAAATCCCTCCGACTATGCGCTTTGCCGCGGATTCTTTTATAGAATGTTCGGCATGCCGCACTGCGACACGCCATGCGAGTGTTTCATTGCAAGAAGCAAAGTCAACGTATTTTTTCATACAAACTTTCTTTCTGGGTGATTTCAGCATTCAAAAAATTTTCATAACTATCCCCACAACTGTTATGTCCGCCATAGAAATTCACATGTCCTGCGCCCACAACGACTGCTTGGCAGCTACGCGCTGCTAAGCGCAAGCTTGTGGATTCGATCACTGCGGCCAAATTTCCATGTGGGCCAAATGTAAAATCACCTGTACATTAAATTTTGGTGCACGTCAAGGAATGCGTTTGTTCCCCTATTTTACACGCCCGCTTGGTTAAGCCTAAGGAGTAGCTTCCCAATTAAAAGGAAGAACATGAAGTGGCACACATTTTTCCAGGTTGGAGCTCGACGCTATTCCTTGGGACCCTACTGTGGTTTTGCCACGTAAAACCTCATAGTGAATGATTTCTTATGCCGCGTGATTACTAAAAGCTTGAGGCAGAAGCACAAGCACAAACACAATGTTGTGGAGGGTTCTGCGACCGTGCTCGCATTCACTGTGGCTCTTCCATTCCGCTCATCTCACTATCAATCGCATCACTCTCGCTGCTGGTATCTGATACGAGGGAAATTTCAAGCCTATCGAGACTTGCGTGAATGATGTCGTCACGTTGCCAGAATTCCTCTTCCATCCTCTGAATATGAGAACACGCCCTAAACCACTTTTCTACCGTTGCAAAATTGATGCTTTCCCGCAGCAATTTATCGACTGCGGCAAGGGTGAATGCGATATTGTTAGCCGCTACATGACCTTTCACCGGACTCCGGATCAGTTCAATCGGATTCAACTCGCATTGTCATGGAGGAAGCCTCACGGCGTCCTGTCCGGTAGCCTTAGCAACCACATCCACGTGATAGGCCAAAAACATCTTGTGTTGGTGGACGAGCTCCAGCAACTTTAGCTTTTCTAGCCAAGGCTGAACGTCAGTCTTTCGTGTTGGTGCTGCTGGTACTTTCTCGAGGTGAACACTGTGGTAGGCTGCATTGTCCATTACTATAACACTGCTTGGTTTAGTGTTTGGTAGAAGCTGTTAAGAGAACCATTTCTCAAACCGTGGCCTATTCATTCCTTTGTGGTAGTCACCAGTTCCTTTCGCTGCTCGGAAAACGAGGCAAGTACGATTTACGAAGCCATCCTCGTTACCGGCGCGCAATACGATCAGTCTGACACCTATGCCGCCGGGTGCGCGAAGGCCTGTTTCCAGACCTTCCCGAAAACCATCCTCGCGTGTGACGACGTTCACGTCCTCCCATACATTTTCCTTGGTACGTCCAGCGTTGACCCAAGTTTCGTAGTGGTAGTGCCTGAAAAAAAGAAACAAACAACAAAAAGAATTGAAGCATGTCGCCAGCCATACGCAGCTCCCAATTTATCAAGACGGGTGAAGCTCTGAATGAATTTGCACTGCTCAGCCAAAATGATTAAGCAATATCCAGGCACCTGTATTCACAGCGTGTTTACAGGAGGTATTCAGAGACCTGGATTGGGAAGAATTGGGGAAGAAAGGTAATGGAGAATACCTTAGTAACTTTCCATTCGCTGATGATATTAGCTTGCTTATTAACTCAGGGGACCAATTGCAATGCATGCTTACTGACCTGGAGAGACAAAGCAGAAGAGTGGGCCTAAAAATTAATCTGTAGAAAGCTAAAGTAATGTTTAACAGTCTCGGAAGAGAACAGCAATTTACATTAGGTAGCGAGGCACTGGAAGTGGTAAGGGAATACATCTACTTAGGGCAGGTAGTGACGGCGGATCCGGATCATGAGACGGAAATAATCCGAAGAATAAGAATGGGCTGGGTTGCGTTTGGCAGGCATTCTCGGATCATGAACAGCAGGTTGCCATTATCCCTCAAGAGAAAAGCGTATAATAGCTGTGTCTCACCAGTACTTACCTACGGGGCAGAAACCTGGAGGCTTACGAAAAGGGTTCTGCTGAAATTGAGGACGACGCAAAGAGCTATGGAAAGAAGAATGATGGGTGTAATGTTAAGGGAAAAGAAAAGAGCAGATTGGGTGAAGGAACAAACGCGAGTTAATGACATCTTAGTTAAAATCAAGAAAAAGAAATGGGCATGGGCAGGACATGTAATGAGGAGGGAAGATAACCGATGGTCATTAAGGGTTACCTACTGGATTCCAAGGGAAGGGAAGCGTAGCAGGGGGCGGCTGAAAGTTAGGTGGGCGGATGAGATTAAGAAGTTTGCAGGTACGGCATGGCCACAATTAGTACATGACCGGAGTTGTTGGAGAAGTATGGGAGAGGCCTTTGCCCTGCAGTGGGCGTAACCAGGCTGATGATGATGATGCTTGTTCGTGAGACGCAATAAGCGAAGCAGCGAAGCATATTATTCTGCGCAGCGCACAAACACCGGGCAGGTGATCGGCGTGAGCGGCGCAGCGGGCATTTAAATGTGGTTATGCACGACATGGGGCCACAAAAAAAAAAGCGCGGCCTCTTGCAACGTTAACCTTAATGTCTGTTCCGCGAGGATAAACAACGCACCGAAGTGTCAAGCACCAACGCTTGCGTTTGTGCACAAAGCGCTTCTGTGGGCAGCGTAAGCTTGGGCGCTACCCAGTTTTCATGCGAACAATAACAGCGAAACGCAGTTCGCGTCTTTTTCGTCTCGGTTTTTTCGGAGAAGAAAGGTTCAAGTTTACGGGGTGATAAGAAATCACTTATTTGTCCATACAAAACAAAATTTGCGATATGGTCGATTATTGTACGAACCGCTTTTGGCTGCGAACTTCGTGGATGACACGCAGGTACGGGCGCCGCCACAAAAAGATTCTCTCGAGGAGAGCAGAGTTTCGCTTCCGTTTACGAAAAGGAAACCCAATGTCATTGAGCAGCCTTTGCTTTGCACGTACATCCATGTCACTTTCACTGGTCACACGTTGAGCAAGTTTCGCCACTGCAGTAATTTCATTTCGCATGAAATCCTGGTGCACTTTTCTTCGTAAAGCGGCTAGGGAGAAACTATCGTGACGTTCCAGTCTCGTTCTTCCGGTTCTGGCCTTGCTGTGTGTGGCAGGGACACGCGGCCGTTCGCGCTTTGGTGACTTCTAGGTGCCACACTGTACGTCGTGCTTAATCCGGTGCACGCTGTGTTCGCTAAACTCAGTCGGCTCCCTCACCTTCCGACACACATCTGTGATAGCCAGTTGCGGGTCACTTTTGCATACCAGTGTGTAAACGTTGTGCACGACTTTCTTGGCCTGCGTGCACAGCTTCTTGTTCGACAAATCTTGCCACACATGCACGGCGGCTGAGGTCTCGGAACGCTGTGGATGTGCGTCGGCAGGCGACGTTGACGTGCTGCAACACGAGGACGCCATATTCGTTTAAAGGTGATGAAAAAAACGTGATGGATGCCAGATTACTTCAAAGCATGGAATAGCGTGAAACGAAATTCCTTCCACACGGCAAAGTTCTTTTTAATATTATATTACTATCTTGCACTAAAAAAGTGCAAAAAGTGCAACCTACTTATTTAACCTGCAGGGAGTAAATATTGTTTCGGTAGTGAACTACATGCAGGGGCGTAGCAAAACAGCTGTGACTCGGCTCCGTAACCTTCGCTGCACTGCCACAGAAAATTGTCGCCAGGTATAAGTCACACAAGGCGATTCCGATCCCGATGGAGCCCGGTCAGCATCAAAATTCTCAATCGTGATTGCCTCCTTATCGCAACATCTTAAAGGGAGCCAATCTGAATCGAGAAATACAATCCCGATTGGGCTTCATTGTCGAAAGGGCCCCGTGTGGTTAGGGTATCACAGCGTTGAATAAGTCCATTTTGATTTATCATCATGATTGTTCTAATTACCCGCGACCTTGGAAGTTGCAGTTTTTCTTTCTGCTCTTGCACCCCCCTTTGCAAATTCTCTAATCTCCTTTAACACGCGTATAAGGTCGAGCTAAATTGTGCCCTTTCAGCGTTACACTATACTGCCTGTATATGGTGACATTGCGCTCATTGTGAGTTAGGCAATGTTGACTAAGGTTCTCATTCCACGACTAAAAAATTGCAAAACTGCCATCTTTGTTTTTCTTACTGTGTATGCATCTAATTTGTCTCGGTGCAACTCATGCATGAGGACGACTTAAGAGGAAGCTTAAGCTCGGGCCCAACTTTGACGTGCCCTATTGAAATACATGTAAAACGCAAAAACGCTTTTGTGAGATAACCCACGGACTGATTGTAATGAAATTTTTGCGTTTGAGAGAGAACGTTAAATTCTAGTCACCAATGTAAGCGAAATTTCGATTAAGGGCCTGCATTTTGTGAAGAGATCTTCGAAAACTCAAAAGTTTGAAAAAAAATAGACGCAGAAAATTTATAAATTAATAGCTTTGCATCAACAAGAAATACCGCCCTTCTGTAAATGGCGTTCATCAGATCAGTCAAGGTGGACAAATTCGATACGTCAAGTTATGTCTTACGTGAATTGATTACGTTGTGTACAAGGGCTCTGCAAATTTCCATATTACTCAATTTTTTTTTCGTGTGTAACATGTCAATTTTGTACGCTTTAGATGTACTATCAGATTCAATTTAAAGAAGTGTGATATCGTTTTTTTCTTGCTGACTTAGAGAGTTGGAAACTTGATAGTATCGTTTTTGAAGATTTCGAAGTTTTGTCAATTTTGAATAAAATTCGCGATCTAAATCAAAAGTTAGAAACCAACAGTCAATCTATTTTAAGTTTCTATTTTAAATGCAACAAGCCTCGTCAAATTTGGCGCAGTGGTTCCCGAGAAAAAGGAATTCTCCTTTTACATGTATTTTAATAGGAGCACACGAGTTAAAGCTTCCTCTAAAGTTGCCCACTTTGACTGCCGCCCTACAGTGTGAATATACGGTCATTCACACTGAGTGTCGGTATATACTTGCGCACATAATTTCGATAGGGCTGATAGATGAAAAAAAAAACTATGCATGCAGGAAACAAAATTGGAGTGGCCTCAACGGTCTTTTTGAAGTCGGATGTTGAGGGCGGGCCGCCCTTGTGCCACTCATTATTCTCTTTCTAGTGTTTGTGCCACGCTCCTTCCTAAAGACCCTGCAGTTGATCTCCCCTCCGCCACTTTGCGTGCCTTGCATCCGAGCTTGCGTTGCACGGATTGCAGGACGCAGCCTCAAAGGAACGAAAAATTCTGAGAACGTGCGGCGCACTCTGACCATCGGTCACAGCGGTTCTTTGCAAAAAGACAAGAATTCAGCTGTACTTTCTCCAACACAGGCAGGCGGTCCGGGACTCCCCCCCCCCCTCCCCCCATAGCTTTTCTTCCCTCGATGGAACCAACCAAATAAAAGTCTAGTAAATTAAGTAGAAAAATGAAATAGGCATGGCCAGGACATGTAATGAGGAGGGAAGACAACCGATGGTCATTAAGGGTTACGGACTGAATTCGAAGGGAAGGGAAGCGTAGCAGAGGGCGGCAGAAAGTTAGGTGGGCGGATGAGATTAGGAATTTGCAGGGACAACCTGGCCACAATTAGTACACGACCGGGGCAGTTGGAGAAGTATGGGAGATGCCTTTGCCCTGCAGTGGGCGTAACCAGGCTGATGATGACGAATTAACTAGCTTATTTACAACTTGTTGCACATGAATACATAGTATAGTCTTCGTTTTCTCAAGCCCATTTAAAAAATGTGTGTCTTTCGCATTACGCGTGCGATATACTAGAGCTACTGCAGTGCCTTTCATCCTGTTTGTTTTCTTGTATATTTCAGCATGTACACAAGGTCTCAGCCAGATAACGTTAATCCACTCCACTCATGGCCATGGCAGCGAATGTAGAACATTCTTTCAAGGGTCATGCCATGCGTGAACCTACGGGCAGAAAACTGCCCAAGAAACCCTCGTATACTACCGTATAACACAAATCATGCCGATTTAGAGGCCCTCCCTATCATAGAGTTTCAAACAATAATTACTAGAGGAAACTGTAGCGCTAGTGTCTAAGTGTAATGGTGCCAGCGCTTACATTTTCAAATGAAATTATGTGCTTTAAATCAGGAATCTTGTCGGGTGCGGAAATTCCCCAATGTTCGGTGGGCCGATTGGATTGGCTGATGCCAAAACCACAAATGAGGTAGTGCTAAGTGACATGGGCTGGGCTTCTTTTGAAGTAAGAGAAGTGCAGAGGAAAATTAGTGTTTAAGAAAAACTCAGGAACACGAAAGAAAGGAAACGGCCGTCTTAAGTGGACAAAATCTGTATTTGAAAAACATGAACATGGAGCGGAGGAAGAGCTCAAGGATGTTGGCAACCAGGTTCAGGGTCATTGAAAGGATAGACAACCACGACACATCCAAAATAAAGAGAGAGAGAAAGAGTGAATTGGATGTAAAGAATAGAAACAAAAAGGACCATGCAGATTTACAAGAATCACAAGAGGGAAATAAGTAGGCAAGATGAGGATGATAACGCAAGGCACAATACCTTGTCATTGGAGCCCCGAGACGGCTGCAAGAGGACAATGACATACCGGAGCAAGTATGCGCCACAGGATGAGGCATGTGTGTACTGGAAAAAAAAAGAAAGCCTGAAATGACTGCACATAGGAATGTACTGTGAAGATAATCACCCAACGAGACCAGTAGGTGCGTCCACCTACTAGAAATGTTGTACTTCAAAAAATATAGAAAGGTCAACTAGTAAGCAGTCGTGATCATATGGAAGGCTTAGATGGTCATCAGTGATGATAAGTAAGAGACGATTAGAGTATTGGTGGAAAAAATCAGGGAGGAGATGTATAGAATCGGAGTCATTGCAAGCGTAGGTAATGGTACAAAACAGTAATAGAGCTTTCAATTGCGTAAGTTCAGATCCAGGCCAGATAGGCAGATGGATAGGTGGCAATAGATGCAGTAAAACCTGAATAAGTCAAGCAGGCTAGGTGACCACTTGTCTCCGCCTAGTTACAAGGGGTGTGCCAATAATCGTCTATAGGACGTGCACGCAGGGTAGTTCAGGGAGCAAGGAAATGATGATCAGTAAAGGGATTTGTCTAAACTTCATTGTTTTGGCTTGAAAGCACTTCGGGATTTCGTAAGCTGTTAAGTTACACCAAAGTCTGCGTTATAAATAAATAAATTCACTATTAACATTGCACGGCAGCGGCATTTGAATACTGTAGCACAGGAGTCCGATGTTGAAACAATTACGCCACGACTCGTGTATCGGCAGCCGGCAGAGGAACACCCTGAGGAACAGGTGGAACCGCGGCACTTCGCTGCATATTATGCGTGTTCTTGGAGTTTTATTGCCTTCTGCATTTAGAAAAATTTGATTATCTTGAAAGACTGGAACGTAAAGCTTAATAAACAAAGCCACCAGAATTTCAGAAGCCACGAGCACGAGGATCAGACAAATCTATGTAGTAACCATCATTCCCATGGCGACTAAAAGATCGCATTGCCACAGTTCCCTTTAGTAATACTTGCAGGAAACTGGATGCTCAATATTATGCATTGAGGTCTACGGTTTTCCTTCCCGACAAATAATGAAGCCTGTGTAAAATTAGTAAAAAAGAGTTTGGCCGCATGTTACACTCCTGTAACACGAGAAGGCGAAACCGTTCTGCAGACTTGGTAATAATGCGCAGTCTGGCATCGTCGCCTATCTGCTTTCGCCGTTCAGGCTTTGGCCCGTTTTCGAAGGTTATCTGGGGCTTCCCGCGCTCGTATAGCAGGGTCAGACTCGAGCCACGGATGTTTCTCTTCGACTTTACGTCGCATCCTACCAGCAAGTGATTGAAACGTACGTTGTTCTGTGTGTTGTACGGGTGATTTTAATGAATGTATGCACTGTTCCCTGCTGAACGCTTGTAGCCACCACCCTACGGGCGTATGAGCTATTGAGAAGGTCACGTGGTTTTTGTACAACTCGACTAGACACTGAGTTTCTGTACGTTACATGCATGTTTCCAATGAGTCTATGCACTGTACGCTTCACTTTGCTGATTTCTTGTAGCTTCCGCACTACCAGAGGTATGAGTCATTGCATTTTGGCTTGCTTAGGGAGTATGAGCCTTTGCTGATGGTAATAGTTTTGGTACCATTAGACCCAGCGACACGTTCTTTTTTCAAGGCCATCGCGGGTTTGAGCCACTAAAGGCTTTCGCATTAATATATATGCAAATTCCACACGCTATGGAATCCATGTTATGCGAATAATATTGAAGGCAGCTGGCTATACAGCGTCGTCCATTCTTCAGAGAGTTACCAGATAGACAACGTGCTTGTGCAAAGGAAGCGATTGTTTTTTGTACGCGACAGAAGCAAAACATCGACGGCGGCGACGATAGAATGACCACAACGGCATGACGACAGTTCTATTTTTGCTTCGACGGAGAAACGACCTGTTCACTTACAACCTGGACCGCGCCTGAAGGTGGCGCCGTCTAACACCGCGTCTCAAAGAGCCACCTGCCATGAGGTAAGAATAGCTGAAACTGGCACGCTGCTGCTAGGGCCGCACGGCAATGACAGCGTGACCTAGTAGAAACCGGCACGCAAGCACAGGGTCTCGCTCCCGTAATATGACGTGACGGACGAGGTAGTCAGGGAGCTAGTTAAAGTTGGCGCAAGAGAAACACACGTACGATGGCTCCAATACTTCAGTCACTTGTGTTCACTTAAAAGTTGAAACGTCTCGGGAATTTCTTAATGAATGTTTGGGAATGCTTGGAACTGAAACACGAAGTGCAGGGTACGGTTGCCCTCGTCCACCGAGTTGTTATTTTAGTATAAAGCAGGCATGGTATCAAACTACAACAAAGATAAAGCAATAAAAAAGAAAGATTGTGTTCTGATCGTTAGGGCATCAGGCTGTTGTGCATGGAGTCAGGTTCTATCTCGCCATCAGATACATGAATTCTTTTTTTATTGAAAAAGCCCGAAACATGCAGAGACAAGAAAAGACAACATAATTGCCCGACTTGGCAGAATCAGCACATAATATAAAGCTTGGCAGTATATTTAGGGTAGTTGTATAAAACGTTCCAGTTGCCTGTAATAAAATGATGACATGAACACGTTGTCCGTATATCACTTGTCTTGAAACTTTGCCCACACATAACACTTCCCATCAATGGCTAATCATTTTTTACAAAGGCAGTCATCCATTCACGCATAATTTCCTTAACCAGTACATCGGGCATAGTGGCTCCTTTTTTTCACTGCCCCCCCCCCCTCCAACAAATACACTCCGATTTCAACATAAATTTGATCTCTATTGCGCTCGCAGTTCTACAAATGTTAACGGTGTAAAATCGGGGTTTTTCGTGACAGAATACAATTATAAACCTCCATACTGCTAGCATACGAAACTTACTGCAAAGAAAGTATTAGTCCGCACATTTTGAACTTTGTCTACACATTACCGGTGACGTGCTCCTTATTTTCGACAAACGTAAACAAAATATAGCTTATTTAGCTCACTGAGGGCTATTAAGAAACCAACTAGAAATGTCGGATGATCGCGTAAGAATCGTGAAAAACGAGAATTAGGTATATGTGTATGTGGGGCTTCTAATTAAGCCATGATGTCACAGATCTCGGGGCGTGCGTTCCGGAGTTGGAAACGAGGGACGCCGAGTGGCACCGCAGACGTGATTTAATTGCACAACAATAATCACCAAAAGGAGATGAAAACTAATAACAATCGCTAAACATGCATATATGCAAATTCTCTACGACATATTCTAAGGCAATCCCAAACAGAGCTAACAATTAGTTGTAGCGCTTTCCATGCTGACCACGTCAATCCTCGTCCTCACTGGTCACAGCAGTCTGACCACCTTGGCCGCTCTAGCTGCGTCAACACAGAAATGTGTCGTTCTTACTTTCTATGAACGGCTTGTGTTGCCTCAAAGTCGGAGCTTGGTGGCAACTCGTCCATGGCCGATACTCCGGACGATCCTGCATATTCCGTCGCCTGAGTATAAGACGGAAATATTCGCTTCTCTCTGATGCCTCTGTCCCGGTCGTCCTCGATGACATGGCAGCGAAGCCTAGCATATTAGGCCTATAGCGACGGGCTCGACTACCGCTTCCATCCATTGCGTTGCTCAAGTGGCGACGAGGCACCCCAGGGACTGTCTTACGTGGTGTTGCTGGTCTGTATACGAAGCGGGATTGCTGCTGGCGTGTCCGGAACTACTGTGGGAGGCTGCAGCACGCCCGACGAGCCTCACTCCAAATTCGTCCAGGTCGATGGCCATGCCTCTGGATGCCAGCATCACGGCCTCTCGAAGCGAACACCCGCTGCTCCCGTCACCAGTACGGTGCTGGCGAGACAACCTTCTTCAACCAGAGCTATGCAGGCAATGCCAGCTCAATGCTGCTATTCTCTCGATCACGGCTGGGGTCATGCGCCTTGTGCCTCGGGAGCTTTCTCCTCAAGCACTCGTGATGTTTCAAACGCTTTCTTCTCGTCTTCGTCATCGTCGTATGGCGCCGCATATCTCTTACACATGATATATGAACGAGAAAACTTTGCCACAAATTGCCCTTCACATATCCCCATTTCAGCGAAATATAAACCTAGTGTAACCTACAGTTCCATGAGAACTCATGGAAGCATATGTGATGACAATGCCGTGTGACACTTTCTACACTTGAATAAAAATTTCATTAAAAATGTTGCATTTTATCCACAAATATTTAACTCCGCACAGAGATTATTTCTCCCTAAATTTTGAACTTGATGGCATTGGTACTTCTCTGATAGCAACAATCTAAATAATGGCCCTCTTGCCAGGCCACTGCGTAACGCTTCAGAGTGCTTTCATAGTTAATTCATTTCCAAGGCTCCGTTCAGATCACTCATTCCTAACTTCAGATCACCTGTCCCTCACTGCCAGGAAACATAGAGAAGCTGTCTTGTTTATTTTACCGAGAACACGAGGCCAACGTCATATAAAGATTAAAAAGAAAATCTAGGGTGCGATAATTATTCGTAAGGCTGCTATTTAAGCCAAGAACATAAAATTTTACCCGCCGTGGTTGCTTAGTGGCTGTTGTTGGGCTGCTAAGTACGAGGTCACCGGATCGAATCCCGGCAACGACGGCTGCTGTTCGATATCGGTGAAATCCGAAAGCACACGTGAATTTAGATTTCGGTGCAAGGTAAAGTACCTCAGGTTGTCAAAATTATTGCGGAGTCCCCCGCTATGGTGTGCCTCACAATCAGATTGTGGATTTGGAAGGTAAAACCCCGAAATTTTAAGCATAATAACTTTGGTCCACCTTGCAAATGACAAGACGCGCATTTCTACAAAGTGTTATTTTTTTATAAAGTTCTCTCGGGACATAGGAAAAGGTAACTGACAACAGGAGCGTGATACTCTCGAGCACAACGTAAATAAAGTTTTTCAAAAGTAGTAACTGAGACGCATGCTTTTACTTTGGTACACAAATTTGAGATGGACTCGCTTCTACGTTCAACGAACTTGGTCTTGCTGGAAATTGTAGTTACGGCAGGGCAGCCCGCAAAAATCGTGAAACATAGCGTTGCGCAGCGTTTGCATACGCAATTTATTGCGAAGGCCGTAATTAGCGCACATGGTTTGAATTTCGTGTACTCATTAGCCACCACCTTTTCCTTAGTTTAGTCCTATATAAACGAGGAGCCTGGCAATGTAATGCGTAATGGGGGCGAAATGCGAAAACACCCGTGTGCTTAGATTTAGGTTCTAGTTAAAGAACCTAGGTGGTCGAAATTTCCGGAGTCCATCGCTGCGGCGTGCCTCTAAATCAGAAAGTGGTTTTGGCACGTAAAACCCCATGATTGTTTTAATGTAATGCGTAGGGTAGCTAATCGGTGGACCATTAGAGTTAGAGAATGGGTACAAAGGCAAGGAAGCGCAGTAGAGGACGGCCGAAAACTAGGTGGAGTGTCGAATTTACGCAATTTGCAGTCACAAGTTGGAATCAGCCAGCGCAAGACGGGTATAATTGGAAATCGCAGGGAAAGGTCTTCGTCCTGCAGTGAACATTAAAATAGGCGGCGGCTGCTGCTGTCCTTGTCTACTGCTGCTGCTGATGATGATCACACAGTATTGCTTCTATAGATTATTGGGGACACTGAAAATTGAGGACGCACTGACAGTACTTTGTTTGATGTAAACTAGACAGCTAAGCGCGCTGCAAGAGAGTATTCTGTCGGAAGCGGTATTCCAGCGACTTGAACGATTCACAATGCACCCGTGTCGTTTTAGAGTTTAGCTTTACTTGCCTGAAGAACCAGCAGGTATGATGGTTCTTCAGGCCCATAGTAATGAATCTTTCCCCTCATGAAATAGCTGCGTGTGAAGAAGTGGCAATTTAAGAAAAGCTAGTGAGAATAGCTGCGGTTATTTGCTTTCTGCAGTGTCTTCTATGGAGACATATCGTCACCGGAAGTTTATTTCAGTGCTTGGCGCGAGGGCAAGTGTTTCGCATCTCGTAAGAAAGTGCGGACTCCGGCACACGTCACACTCACAGGAATGCGTCGCAGACGTGTTCGTAGAAGTCCTCGCACGGGTGGCTAGTGCTGTAACCGAAGCGGAACAGATAGTCGCGGTTCCACAGGCACACCTGCGACTCGCACTCGTCCGAGTGGGTAGGCGTCACCGTGATCAAGAAATTCGGGTTTTCCTCAGGTTGCAGTCCGGCCTGGAAACAAGTGGAGGGTGAAAAAGCGGCCTCAACTGAAGCTCGAGCGGCCTCAAGTTAAGCTCTGACAGCCGTCAGCAGATATTACAAATAGAAAGAGTCCTTAATTATCCCGCCATATATTCGCGAGGTACTGTCGTGTCCGTCTCTGGATGAGTGCGCACGGTCTAAGGGACTTTGAATGAAATTGTATATTTGATTCAATTCAATTTTTTTTTTCCCCATGACATGTGTATGAGATAGCCGACGAGTATACGGTAAAAACTAACTCTCTATAGATTGGCAATATCAGGTGGACCTAAAACGCCTTAGCTTAGTCTGCTTGCTTAGCGCGGTAGCTTCCCATCGCGGAAGTTGAGTGATTGCCTCCTCGTTTTTTTACTGCGAAGCTGTATGTGGTTTGGTTTCCATGTATCTTTTGTCTTTGCGCGTCAAGAATAAAAAGGTCGGCGTTGGCAGACCCCGGACATCGTGCAATGCGGGTCCGATCCGCGGCAGAATGGAAGAATGCTTCAAAAACGAAATAAAATTTTGGGGCCTCACATGCCCAAACCCCGATCTCAGTATAATGCGCACCGTAGTGGGGGACTTCGGATTAATTTTGACCAACTGGACTTTTTTATCGCTCCCACAATGCACGAGACACCGGCGTCCTTGCATTTCACCTCGATCTAAATGCGGCCGCCGTGGCCGGGATTTGATACCATGAACTCGTGCTTAGCAGTGGAACACCATCGCCGTTTGGCCAACGCGGCGGGGCTGGCTTCACGCATTCAATACATAGCAATAATAACAATAAAATAATAATTGAAATAAATAAGCAAGATCTATTGTATCAAGTCGATGGCTATACTGTAATCCTCTGTGAACAGCACATTGACTAACCAGCAGGAGGCGTTGCCATATGCGCAAAGGACAAAATGTGTAGAGAACCCTATACCTTTGACTCGCCAAAGGAGAATGCGAGTCAAGAGTATATCCACAGCATTTTATATGACCTCCTAGCTTCTTACCTAAGGCATCGTAAGCAATACGTATCAGTAGGAACATATTCTTCAGATATTAAATGCATAAAGAAGGGAGTACCTCAGGGCAGCATATTGGGACCACTTTTTTGTGTTTACGTTAACGACCTACACTCATTTACTTTAAATCCACATGTAACATAAGTTTGCTATGCTGATGACACTACATTATTAATCACTGGTAAAACAACTGACGATATACAAAAGATATCTGATGAAACAATGCCACTGTTATTCGAATGGACAGAGTGCAATTCCTTACTTAATATACCGCAAAAACAAAAGCAATACTCTTCAGACCAAAAAATAAGGTTGTAAACTTGCCATTGATTACACTTGGTCACAATATGATTGAAATAGTGGAATACATGAAAGTGCTGCGCGTATATTTTTCAAGTACTTTAACTTGGGATGACCATATGCGCGAAACTCATAGGAAATTGTGCAAAACTGCGGAATACTAAGCAAATGTAGACGTCATTCCTCAACGTATAAAACTACTGTATCACTCGCTAGCCCTTTCTCAGTTATCCTACGCCCACATAGTATGGGGCCCAACGACAAACACGAATCTAAACTGACTCTTACCAATTCAAAAGAAGATAATGAAAATAATTGGAAACGTCCTATATGATTTTGCTCATACTGTTTGGAGGAAGAAGAAGCATGTGCTTGCTGCGGACGCGTCCGCGCCGGCTCCCGCTTTCTCGCCAATTTCAATGTGCCTTTTGCCCAGTTTTGTGCCTTTTCTACTCGGAATCGGATTCTTGAAGTTCTCTTCTACCTAGGGAGACCAAATTTCGGCAAGTGCGTGACCTCTGGACTTTTTTACGAGTGATTTCAGCTCTCGCCGCCCCGCTTCGGGCTCTAAGCCTAACGGCGAGTACGGCCGCCGCCATTAAGGCACGTCTCGACTCCGACCAAGCCGCCGCCGACCCCAGACGCCCCCGCGCCCACCCCGGCTGTGGTGGCCACCAGCGATCACAACAAACGAGCCTTCCACCCAACAACGACCCTACAGCGATGGCATACGAAGTCAATGGCCAAGACATGCGCCCGGAAGACTTCACCGCAGACGCAGGGTGGACTATCGTGGCGCCGCGCCCGTCAGTAATCAAGACTGCGTTGAGCCAGCCCAACCTTGTTAACCACCAACGAAAGGGAGGAAATACCAACGCCACTGTCTCAACAGCCAGAAACTCCTTGATCAAAGCAAGCAGGATGCCCGCGCTGCCCCAAGATGACATCAAGATCGTGATTCGCATACGTGGCGGTATCAACATAGCCAAGGTAGGCCAACTTACGGTCACCAAAGCAATTTGCATGGCTGCTTGCATCGAATCTACCGAGCGAAGCGAGGACACGATATGCCCCAATTTGAAGCAAAACATCATGGTGGTCAGCACACCGTCCGAAGCGAACGCAACAAAATACCTCAGGATCCGCAGCACTTCCATAGGAGAGCAAACGTTTGAAACTACTGCATATAGGACGGCGCCGCACAAAACATGCAAAGGCGTTATAAGAGGGGTTCCGCTCGATGAGACGCAGGACTCCATAAACCGCAAGATCGTCAACCCACGCAACCCGCTCGCTCTGGCGGCAAAGAGAATCAAGGAAACTGGCACGGTCATCATCGCCTTCGACGGCTTTCGAGTCCCGAACTATGTTAGATACGACAACGCCCTGATCAAGTGTTCCCTTTACCGAAAGCAGATCGCCATGTGCCATGTGTGCGGCAGACTCGGCCATCGTGCCGACGTATGCCCCTCGCCCGACGACGCAATTTGCAAAGGCTGTGGACTAGCTAACCCTAACGCAGATCATGTGTGCACCTCGATCAAATGTGCGCTCTGCGAGGGAAATCATGTCACGGCAAGCAAGGAATGCAAGAATCGCTTCCAACTCCCCTACGTCGTCCGAAGACGACGAGTTGAAAGAAAAATCGCAGCAAACGCAAGCAAAAGCACCACGAGATCAGGGCCAATCGCCCTGAGTCAGCACGACTTCCCGCCGCTCAAGGACGCCGAGAGTAGCGCCATCAACGACAACGTGGCCTCCAACGCAGATGCTCGCTTGTCCGGCGAGCGGGGCCGCTCGAGATCGAGGAACCGCGGTCGCCTGTCGTCACGATCGCGAGGACGCTCCAGGAACCCGAGCCAGCGATCCTCGTCAAGGATACGATGCGCCCCCAGCCCACGAGTTGGCGGTGATGACCGGTTGACGTGGGCCCAACGAGTTCAGCAGCACCAACAACAGGAGCGACAAGAACAGCAGCACCAACAGCAGGCCGCCAGCCAGGTGAGTCCGATGGCACGGCCAGAGCAAGTAGAAATAGCAAATACGATTAAAAGACTAGAACACGAAAAGAAAGAGTTAAGGCAAACCATCACACAACTTGTCGAGGAAATCAGACAACTCAAAACGCCACCACCCCACGACTCTAATCAAACCGAAGTCACATCAGCACCCATGGTAGTGGAAGTACCGGTCGTGGAATCCACGCGCAATCCGCATAAGAGAAAAGCCGTGACAAACACACATCCATCGAGCACGGACAGCGACATTAGGGAAATCTGGGAACTGCTCAGCGGGCTTGCAACTACCGTCGCGCCACTAAAGGAAGGGCAAGACAAACTTGCGACAACAATAGGGACCCTCAAGGAAGGTTACGACAGGATAACGCTACAGATCAACCACATGATGGAGACGATCAACATCCATGGCGCAAGGCTCAACGCGCTAGAAATGGCAGACCACTCGTCTGTGACGTCACAGCCTACTATCACCAAGCTACCTCGAGCATTGTCGCTCGATAGACATAGCAACAACGTGGCCTCACAAAGGCCACCCAACGCCAACAACAAAGATGGCTGTGCAAACTGAAACGTTTCGCCTTTGGCAATGGAATTGTAGGGGCTACGTCCGTAAAAAGGCCCCCCTGCAACAATACATTCGAGCCAAAAAAGACAAACCCCAAGTCATTCTCCTACAAGAGACAAATACCGCTACACCCTCGCCACCCGGCTATGACGTGACCGCCACGACACCGCAACACAAATGTAGAGGATCGCCACGTTGGTCAGCAACAAGCTAGCCCACACGACACACAACATTAATCACGACCGCAGCAATTGCGAATTCATTCTCACGGAAGTCTTCCCTAGAGCCAAGAACGCCAAGAGCATATTCATCCTAAACGTTTACAGCAGCCCCAAGCACAGAGCACAAAAATTTAAGCAAATACTCCAGCTCGCCCGCAACCGTACCGGCGACAACCCCGTGATCGTGGCCGGGGACTTCAACGCCCCTAACACGGCCTCGGGATACGTCGCCAGCAGAGCCAAAGGCAAGGACTTGCTAAACGACGCCGATGAACTTGACCTAACGCTCATCACGAACGCCGAGTACCCCACAAGAACGGGTAACTCGGTCAACCGCGACACAACGCCAGATCTCACTTTCGTCCGCAACGTTCCACATTATCAGTGGAACAACCTCTTCGAGGATCTGGGCAGCGATCATCACATTGTTGAGACAACAATTGACACCCCATCCAGAGGACCCAGAAAAATGACGTACGTCAATTGGGACAAGTTCCGCGAGTTCAGACACGAACGCCGAACAGGCAACGAAACAATGGAACAATGGACGTCGCAACTAAAGGCCGACATTAAGGCGGCCACGAAGGAAATAGAGACAGATCTTCCCGTTCAAAGCATGGACAGCCGACTGGCCCACATGCTCGAAGCCAAACAATCGCTCACCAGGAGATGGAAAGAACAAAGACACAATCGACGGCTCAGGAAAAGAATTTCTTCCCTCAACCGGCTGATTGCAGAATATTGCACGCAATTATCTAACCAGCAATGGAACGAGGTGTGCTTCGCCGCGGACGGCCGCATCAACAGCGGGACGACGTGGCACCTGCTCAAACATCTTTTAGATAGAACCAAAACCAAAGCGGACCAGGGTCGTACGCTGAACAAGATCATGCACGAGGAACTCAAAATTACTACGGAAAATGAGCTCATTGACCGTCTTGCCGACAAGTACCTCCCGCTGGCCAAAAATGCTAGAGGCACGACCGCCGATGCACATCGCGGCAAAGCCAACCCAGAGCTTGATCGGGACTTCTCAACCGAAGAGGTGCGCACGGCGCTTCAGAACCTAAACAGCAAGTCAGCGCCGGGGCTGGATGGCGTAACTAACAAGGCACTTAGAAACCTCGACGAAATCTCAATCGAAACCCTCACAGAGGAAATCAACAAAATCTGGGGAATGGACCACTACCAGAAGACTGGAAAACGGCCCTTATCATGCTCATCCCAAAGCCTGGCAAGGCGCCCAACATCAATAACCTCAGACCTATCTCGCTGACGTCTTGCGTCGGCAAGGTAGCCGAGCACGCGGTCCTAAACAGGCTCTCGAAACATCTCGAAGATAGATATGTCTACCCCGCAGCAATGATCGGCTTTAGACCCGGGCTATCCACCCAAGACGCCATGAAGCTCCTCAAGCATCAGATCATTGACGCAGACACGAGAGACGCGAGAGTAATCCTAGGGCTAGACCTCGATAAGGCATTCGATAATTTATCACTCGACTACATACTCGACACGATCTCCAACCTCGACCTCGGCACGAGACTCTACGCTTATACAAAATCGTTCCTGAGCGACAGAACGGCCACCCTCCGTCTAGGGGAAATCAAGTCCCAGAAATACAAACTCGGAGGCAGGGGCACCCCGCAAGGTTCTGTCATCTCTCCGACGCTTTTTAACCTTGCGCTAGCTGGCCTAGGCAAGAAACTGGATCAAATCGAGAACGTCAAATACACGATATACGCCGATGACGTAACGCTCTGGGTCCCCGGAGGTAGCCTGGGATCAATTGAAAGCGCTCTGCAGGAAGCGATCGACGTGATCGAGGAATACCTCGCTCCCACCGGCCTGCGATGTTCGCCTGCGAAGTCGGAGCTCCTCGTCTACAAACCATCGAGGAGCGGTCCCAAACCAAAGAACGAAATCAGAGACACACACGTCATTACTCTCAGAACAAAAGACGGAGGAACCATTCCACAAGTCAGCAAAATCAGAGTCCTTGGGATGTCCATTGAGAGCAACGGCTCTAACGCCGCTACAGCGGAGAAGATCGTGACAAAGTCGAATAATGCATTGAACCTCATACGACGCGTAGCCAACAGACAACACGGCCTTAAGGAAGAAAATCTTCTCAAGCTAACTCACGCCTTTGCGCTATGCCACTTCACCTACGAGGCGGCCATGCACAGATGGAAGGTAGCGGAGAAGGACAAACTCAATGTACAACTGAGGAAGCTAGTCAAACTAGCGCTGGGAATCCCCAAGAACACCGAGACAAAGCTCCTGCTGCAACTGGGGGTACACAACACACTTGAAGAAATCGCCGAAGCTCAAGAACGGGCTCAATGGACAAGACTCTCTGGAACCAAACCGGGTAGAGACATCCTAGCCAAACTAGGTCATGACACCACAGTAATCGAGAATCTATATCAAAGCGTTCCGACGGACACACGCAACTTTTACACGGTTCGCCCACTGCCGCGGAACATGAACCCGGTGCACCATCAACCCAGAAGGCTGGCACGCGGATCGTTCATCCTGCGCGAAATACGTGATAAGAAGATCCTAGCCTGTTTCGTTGACGCGGCACAGTACCCAACCAGGAAAGCCTTCGTTGCCACCACGATCAATAAGCAAGGTCAAGTGAGAAAAGCTCTCACAGTCAAGATCCACAAGTCCGAGATAGCAGAACAGGTTGCCATTGCACTCGCGCTCACAGACCGACTACCACCCACGTCTACAGCGATTCACGCTCGGCCGTCAAAGCCTTTCAGAAAGGAGCAGTTGCAAGACAAGCACTACAAATAATCAATAGATCCGCACCGCTGCAGCATCACACCATCTGCTGGTTCCCGGCACACCTCGGAGAGATCGCAATCTCAATGAGATGGCTCACAGGAGCGCGCGAGACCTAACCTTCCGCGACGCCCCCTATTCTGGTCGTGACCATCCCAGCGAGAATCGGGATCCTCCCTCCACATATAACGAGATCATAAAGCACTTTTATCTAGACCGCAGGATATACAGCACACCTCACAATAAGCTCACCAGGCCTCAAGCCCTGACGTTCAGAATGCTTCAAACAAACACGTACCCCACGCAGAACAGACTACACCACTACATGCCTGACCTACACAAAACATCATATTGCGAAAATTGCCATAGAACACTAGACGTACATCATTTGCTCTGGCCGTGTGGTCGGACCCACGCAAACAAGGATCAACACTCCGCCAGGTTACAACACGCATTACGCAGCACGGACCTGGCGGAGCAGCTCTGGACCGTCCAGCGAGCCCACGATGAGGCCAGGGAATTACAACTCCCGGTCCCAACGTGGGAGTAGCCCGTTCTATGGGACCTTGCGCCCCGTAGCTCGCAGGACCTTTCTCCATCCATCCATCCATCCATCCATATGATTTTCACAGGCAGCAGCACTAAACAATTTAAGGTTATAAATGTCCATGATATTTATCATTATCGTTTACTCCAGAGATACTGTTCGGCCACAAAAAAGAACAACTCTTTTTACAGCGAGATTTCAGAATTAAGAGAAAATAGTGCCGTATATACTACGCGCCACCACAATTTTTGGCACATACCTATTCCTCAAAACAACTATGCGAAACAATCAATGGCTTTTACTCTTCTAGCTCTGCTCAATAATCTTGCCAACAAATCTGCAGATGTCACAGTTTACCAAAAGATCAATGCGAGATCAGTTCCTGTGAACTATGATGCATTTATTTATCTATTTTCTTGTACTTTGCTCATTAATATGAATCTGTCCTTTGTATTTTGCAATATGCTTATGTTCCGTTGTGCTGCTGCCGCCGCCGCCGCCGCCGCTGCTGCTGCCTCCGCCGCCGCTGCTGCCGCCGCCGCCGCTGCTGCCGCTGCTGCCGCCGCCGCTAACGCCGCCGCCGCCGTAGCCGCTGCCGCCGCCGCTGCTGCCGCTGCCGCCGCTGCTGCTGCCGCTGCCGCCGCTGCTGCTGCCGCTGCTGCCGCTGCCGCTGCTGCCGCTGCCGCTGCTGCCGCTGCCGCTGCTGCCACTGCTGCCGCTGCTGCCTCATTAATATAAATCTGTCCTTTGTATTTTGCAATATGCTTATGTTCCGTTGTGCTGCCGCCGCCGCCGCTGCCGCCGCTGCCGACGCCGCCGCCGCTGCTGCTGCCGCCGCTGCCGCTGCCGCCGCCGCTGCCGCCGCCGCCGCCGCCGCTGCCGCCGCCGCCGCTGCTGCCGCTGCCGCCGCCGCTGCCGTAGCCGCTGCAGCCGCCGCTGCTGCCGCTGCACCCGCTGCTGCTGCCGCTACTGCTGCCGCTGCTGCCGCTGCCGCCGCCGCCGCCGCTGCTGCCGCTGCTGCCGCTGCTGCCGCTGCTGCCGCTGCCGCCGCTGCTGCTGCTGCTGCTGCAGCCGCTGCTGTTGCCGCTGCTGTTGCCGCTGCCGCTGCAGCCGCTGCTGTTGCCGCTGCCGCTGCCGCTGCTGCCGCTGCCGCTGCCGCTGCTGCTGCCGCTGCCGCTGCTGCTACCACTGCTGCTGCTGCTGCCGCTGCCGCTGCCACCGCCGCCGCCGCCGCTGCTGCTGCTGCTGCTGCCGCCGCTGTTGCTGCTGCCACTGCCGCTGTCGCCGCAGCTGCCGCTGCCGCCGCCGCCGCCGCCGCCGCCGCCGCTGCTGCTGCAGCCGCCGCCGCCGCCGTTGCCGCTGCCGTAGCCGCTGCCGCCGCCTCTGCTGCCCCTGCACCCGCTGCTGCCTCATTAATATGAATCTGTCCTTTGTATTTTGCAATATGCTTATGTTCCGTTGTGCTGCCGCCGCCGCCGCTGCCGCCGCCGCTGCCGCCGCCGCTGCTGCCGCTGCCGCCGCTGCTGCCGCTGCCGCCGCCGCTGCCGCCGCTGCCGCTGCCGCCGCTGCCGCCGCCGCCGCCGCTGCCGCCGCTTCTGCTGTCGCTGACGCCGCTGCTGCTGCCGCTGCCGCCGCCGCCGCTGCTGCCGCCGCTGCTGCCGCTGCTGCTGCTGCCGCCGCTGCCGCTGCTGCTGCTGCTGCCGCCGCCGCTGCCGCCGCCGCCGCCGCCACTGCCGCTGCTGCCGCTGCCGCCGCCGCTGCTGCTGCCGCTGCCGCCGCTGCTGCTGCTGCTGCAGCTGCTGCTGTTGCCGCTGCTGCTGCTGCTGCTGCTGCAGCCGCTGCTGTTGCCGCTCCTGCTGCCGCTGCCGCTGCTGCCGCTGCCGCCGCTGCCGCCGCTGCCGCCGCTGCCGCCGCTGCTGCCGCTGCCGCCGCTGCTGCTGCTGCTGCCGCCGCTGTTGCTGCTGCCACTGCCGCCGCTGCTGCCGCTGCTGCCGCGGCTGCCTTATTAATATGAATCTGTCCTTTGTATTTTGCAATATGCTTATGTTCCGTTGTGCTGCCGCCGCCGCCGCCGCTGCCGCCGCCGCTGCTGCTGCCGCATCTGGCGCCGCTGCTGCTGCCGCTGCCGCCGCTACCGCCGCTGCTGCTGCTGCTGCCGCTGCTGCCGCTGCTGCCGTCGCTGCTGCTGCCGCTGCCGCCGCCGCTGCCGCCGCCGCTGCCGCTGCCGCCGCTGTCGCTGACGCCGCTGCTGCTGCCGCTGCCGCCGCCGCCGCTGCTGCCGCTGCTGCTGCCGCCGCTGCTGCCGCTGCTGCCGCCGCTGCTGCCGCTGCTGCCGCCGCTGCTGCCGCCGCAGCCGCTGCTCCTGCTGCTGCTGCCGCCGCTGCCGCTGCCGCTGCTGCTGCTGCTGCTGCCGCCGCTGCTGCCGCTGCTGCCACCGCTGTCGCTGCCGCCGCAGCTGCCGCTGCCGCCGCCGCCGCCGCTGCTGCCGCTGCCGCCGCTGCTGCCGCTGCCGCCGCCGCTGCTGCCGCTGCCGACGCTGCCGCCGCTGCCGCCGCTGCCGCCGCTATGTTTATACTTTACTATGTTTATACTTGTTTGTACATGTTTGTTTATACTTGTTTGTACATGTTGTACATACATGTTTGTTTGTTGTACTATGCTTAACTATGTTTATACTTTAGGCCATCTATAAATCCGGAGGACAACCAGTGGGGTTATTTGGAGTGTTTAGGCCTGTACGAGCGAATCTGTTTGCGCATATGGCTAAAAACAAGTTCAGTAAACTGATCTACTTGGTCATGAACTGCGGGTTTTTCTTCAGACAGTGACCTTTGATTTCTTGTTCACTACCTATCAGTCGTGAACAAGAAATCATATAGGCCAACATAATAACCCCCCTTCAAATTAAAATAATCCCACTCTTTATGCCAATGGAGGACGTCTGCCTCAGGGCTGACACAGGCAGTTATGTTTGGCCACGGATTAAACTTATCGTCACACACAAGGGAAACATCAAAACGAAAAATATCTCTAACTTGAACATGCGCCAGCCAAAAGCCTAAGACGCTATCAAAGCAGTGTGCACCGGGCACGGGCTGACTCTCTAGAGGTGGCGCGTTTTGCAGTGGTTCCATCAATGTAATGGGCCGGGCCGTGCAAGCGCTGTTGCCAGCTAATAGTTGGTTAATTACGTTTCGTCCTTTTCGTTTTGCACTGCCGAAATACCACCTGGAACCGAATGGAAACAAACCTGATGCGTTTCTATGTGCACGAACAGTTGTTCAAACAAGCCTGAAGCTGGTGATGCGATTCGCTTCCATCAATTTGGTCGCGGCGTCACCAGATAGAATTACAGAATCAGTCGGGACGGCACGCTTCCTAGGCAACGGTATGTACATATTCGAAGCTGCATTCCTTTTCTATAGTTGTTATGATACAAATTAACGAGCCATTCATTCGCAAGAAGCTTC
The DNA here is from genome assembly GCF_050947875.1 of Dermacentor variabilis. NCBI lineage: Eukaryota > Metazoa > Arthropoda > Arachnida > Ixodida > Ixodidae > Dermacentor > Dermacentor variabilis. Next base: position 232,069,007 of record NC_134570.1, read on the forward strand.
GTGTTGCGTTTAAATTGTGTTGCGTCTTCCCGTTCGGAGATCTGATGACTGCGGAGCTTGGGCTCCGAGAGTGAACACCTGTATTTGTACTCGTTTTGCCATCCTCTCCTAGAGGTCAAAATTTTCTTCCTCGTGCATTCCAGCTCTAGCGGCGTCTGGTGCTCGGCTCTGTGTACTCTGGCACTGCCGCTGGATATTTTTTTTTATCCAGCGCCCATGGCTCTGCATTCAAGATGCATGCCGACGTAGCTGCGTGTTCATTCTCGCCAATAATGCGGGACTTACACGTGCACGTGCCGCCAGATACCGTTATCGTAGCTCAGAGCTGTGTAAAGTAGAACTACACTAAAGAGTGGGCAAGTTTCTGAGACAATTGAATCCGGGAAGCAGTGACAATAAAATTCGCACTTTCACTTGAAAGGGGAAGGACCGGCTGCCATAGCAAATTAGTGTACAACTGTACGAAGTGAGCATGTTAGTTTTATCGGCCGTATAAGCTTGTAAACGTAGGCATACTATACTCGTGGACAACTATCTGTGGCTATGAAGGGAAAGCTACGGACGCGTGGCCGCTGCTCATGTGTTACCGCGCCAAGTAGTCCGGCAGCGTTTGACAGTGTTTTTCGTTGTTTCGAACAGGCGCTGAATCGAAGCAGCGAGTTTGCGAGTTTCCGTCGAGAGAGTTTCGTGCGAGTTTCGTGTTTCCCCAGACGCGGAAGAAAAAAATCCGCAAAATAAGCAAATCTTTACACTCATTGGTGTGTTCAGTGTCATTTAACTGTTGCTGATAAGGCGTGTATGCTTTATCTTCCCCAGCCTAAACTAACGTGGATTGAAACGCGCGACTTTTTATTAGCTGCGTTTACATGAATGCGACAGTTTCACATCGCATCGCCTTTCTAGCGCATCGCATTCATGTAAACATCGGTAATGCGCTAGGAAGGCGCATCGCACTAATGCGCCAGGCGAGGGTAGATTTACGGACGCGAGTCGACTCTCGCGGAGCATGCAGGATCGCCGCATTAGGAATTATGTGAAGGAATTGGCTGTGGGACTGCCGCGCTGGTGAAGCTGCGAGACACCAATGCTCGAAGTAGAAGCAAAATGGCGTCCTCCACGGCAACTTGCCTCGCCGCAGCGTGCTCTGCGCGAATCTATTTCTCCGCAGAGAAAACCACTGCTTTCCCTGCCATCATATCTGAATTAAATAATTAAAATTTCATGAGAAACAAATCGTTGATGGCAGAGCACGTCGCTAACCCTCTGGCGCGCAAAAGTGATTTCATGTAGGCCGACCGTACCCGGTGACGTCGCTGCTCATGCTGCATGCAGGCGACAGCGTACAAGATGACGTGAAAGTTAGTCTAAGCCGACAAGAGTAGCATAAGGTGAAGACGGAACGCTGAATTCCCAAGAATTTCCCACAAGCGTGTCAGGCTCTCGGTAGTCGGTAGAGTCGGCACTCAGCCACCAACGTGCACTCGGCCCACTTCCGGACACCAGTTCCACCGTAAGTGGGCTGCACTCCCCTTATACGGCGCCATGTGGCGCTACGTTCTCGCCAGAGTTATTGCGCTGCATGTAAACGGCGTCACATTGCCTTTCCCAAATGTGCTTGCAAATGCGATGTGCCACTGTCGGATTCATGTAAACAGGGCGATTGAGCCGCTATCGGCGGCTCACCCTCACACTCTTTTACTCGTATATTCAGCGTAAGGCACGCGCCGGCCATTTTATCGCCTATGGACTTTATGCGGAATCCCACGGTGATGCCGACGGCGACGTGAAAGTTAAGTCACCTGGAGTGTCCATATAATAGCTTTCGCAAAAAAAAAAGAAAGAGGCAGAGAACTGGCCCAAGCCGACGCACGTGCGATCAACGTAGCAGTGAAAAAAAAAGAGAGGGGCGCCTCCTTTTATCCATGATTTTTCTGCTGCTGCGCACATCTACATGAATTAATACATGATCAAGTTAACACACACAAAAGAACATCTGCAAATAACTAGGAGTTCGAGGTCATAGCTTGCCGCGATGAGCTTTGTTAACGTGGTCATAGGCGCCGACTACGGAGGAGCTCCGGCGTCGGTGCCCCCTCCAGAGTTTTCCTTGAGGGGCTCAGCCCCCCCTCCCCCTCGGGCGATGCCGAAGCCCCCTTCAACCCCCACCCCCACACACACATCTAAAGTTCCATTGCCAGAGCTTTGTCACTCACATCATTTGAAGTTTCTTTTGACTTGCCTCGAACTTCTTACTTGATATTTTACTGGGGCTGATAGCTTACTGCCTCATTGTTGGCGCGGACGTGCACGGCTTTTAATTGATGCTTTCCCTTTATTTCTTCAAATCCTGACAATAGGGGGACACACGCACTAGAAGCACTAGCGGCGGCTGCTTCATCCGTATTTTCTCACTTCAACGTTGTTTTAAAATTCTGCGGCAAATAGCATGCACACACACAATATATTTAAGTGTACACAAAGGACAAAATACACACAGGACAAAGAGATGGAGGTATCCAATTAAAAATTATTCCTAAAGGTATGGATAGCCTATGCGTACCGAATGAATATGTTGCTGTAACTTCACCGCGCTTCAATGTGCCTTGCATGCTTTTTTGACACTGAAAAAAAATCCTATAGACTAACTTCAGGGACCCTTTCAACAGTATGTTATAAATGGTGTGTGAAATGTTTTTTTTTCTCTCGTGTTTCAATCCCGTGAATTTTACTTTGCATTGTATACGCGTGACGAGAACATTTAACTGTTACATACTCTTTTTTTCTGTTATTGTTCTCTTTTGTCAAGTTGCTTTTTCTCTTTGACCTTGATTTTGCTCCCTCCTTATGTAATGCCTTCGGGCCTTTAAGGGAAAAAATAAATGAAATGAAATGAAATGCACGTGAATGCTGTGTGCCTCAGTACTGCTTCTCTTTCCATTAATCAATGTTAATGGTTAAGAAAAAAACATTTCTAACAATTTACAACAACTATTAGGGATGGAAACATGGTTAGTTGCATGCAATGGTCATAAATATATACAGGGTGTCAACATTAACTATCATGCATCAAGAGTGAAAGAAAAGAGCAATGCGTTACTCGAAGAAAACCCCGTGCATATTAATTACAGTACAGTGAAGTAGCTGCCAGTAATGTTTTTCGTTACTGAGGTTTTCTGAGGTGATTGTAATTATTAACTCGAGACGTACTATCCTAATTATCAAAGTGTCAGTGAGGAATTTGAAGACGCAGCCAAGGGACGTCTAACTACAGTATTTTCGGCGACGTACCAATTGCATACTAAGTTTTTTCTGGCGATAAGTAAACCCCGCGAAATATGAAGAACACCACGTGACTGCGCACCACCCGGATAATAAAGCAGCGCCCCTCGAACAGGCTCTCTCTGAGTTATCCAGAACAAAATAACGAAATAAAGAAAAACATCGTGATCGAGCTGGTACCCTATCTGCCGCGCCCCGGCCGAAGTAACACGTCGCGTGTGGTGTTGGTTGGAAACAAGCTGTGGCAGCTGTTGTCTTAGCGTAGATAAAATCCACGGATGTTTTTTTTTTCTTGTTCTCCCACAATACCTATCATCACAATAGCTGATTGACGTCAGTGCAAAGGTTTAACGTGCGTGTTGTTTCGTCCTAGTCGCCATGTGTTTCTTTTAATTAGCAGAAGGTAAACATGCTTCTTGCCTTGGGATCTGCAGCTCGTAACAAGAGGAAGGCCGCAGATATATGTGTATATATATCGGTCATGAAAGTGTGGCGGTAGACCAAACGCATCGACTATCGTTATCCTCAGAAATTATGGAAACTTCAGACAAACCGGCAGCTTCAAACAACAGCGGCGGAGGACTCCATCTTTGTGTCCTAGCCTACGCACAATTGTTCGAACATTCATGGCCTCAAACCCTCATACTAGCGTGCGGGCGTGGCCGCCCTGGTACCAATTTCCAAGTCATCAGTTTGGGCGATCCTGAATGATGACCTTTCACCCATACCATCTGGATCATCACCAATGGTTAGAAGATAGGGACCTGTAGAATCCTCTAGATTTCTCGAATTGGGTCCTCATAATGAAGCCAATTTTCGCAGAAACGCCCAGGTAAATTTACGCGAAGCACACTATTGGAGTGACTACAATGCACACTGGGTAAAGCGCAATCGGCACCAATACCGGTCGTCTTTCAATGTGGGGTGCGTTATTTACGCTGGTGCTATAATCCGACCCATCTTCTTCGATCATACACTGAACTGGACAGCGTTATGAGAACGAAATCCTAGAAGGAGTGGTTGATGAGCTTCTAAGCGAAGTCCCGCTGTCACATCTTCCTCTTCTGTGGTATCAGCAAGATACCAGCAAGCCAGCCAGATATCAGCAAGCCAGCACACAGCAGCAGCCGAGCACGAAACTGGCTGGATGCGACTTTTCGTGCGCAATAGATTGGAAGGCAAGGGCCTGTGAATTGGCCGGTTCGGTAACCTGTCCCCTCTCCGCTCCATTGATTTCTTTGGGGTTATGTGAAAGATTGTGCTTACAAGATGTAGACAGACGTCAGATTACATCACAGCATTAATAACTGATGTCGGCCGCAGAATTCCGGCGTCGGTCATCAAGAAAACCACTAAAGATGTGATAAAACGGACAGAGTACTGCGCAGCTCCAAAAGGAGACCTCTTCTAACACCTTCTCTAGGCTGGTGTTCAGCGGAACTTACGAATTCATCGATAATGAGGGCACACTGAAATATGACGACTTTTTTTTGGGCAGACATCGTCATTGCCAGTTTGGTCCATTTAGAAGTGGTATATTTACTTTTGGAACGCATTGGTTTTGCCTTTTCTCTACACGTTGGTCGCTATTTATTTGACACGAACCTGCTTTTGCAGCACGTATACACTTTCATGAAAAATAAAATGGTCACTTTAATTCGACTTTGCTACAAGGCAAGTTTCTGGCCCGAAATATAGCTTCGCACGCATTCTTTCGATACGGTGCGAGCAATGCCGGGGTTTAGAAACATTCTGGGCCTATTACATTGCTTTTCGCATTTCGTGGGTGACCACAGCGGCGCTTCGGCCGCGTTATCAAGGGCTTTTGCTTTCAATGTGATCAGTCGGCCTTGAGACACCGATAAAAAGTGTGACACAGAAATGAGAGGAAGGAATGGCTGCGAAGGATATGTTGGTGCTCCTTCGCACCATTATCAACGTGATGCGCTGTCTCTTCGGTTTGCGACAGGCAATGGAGTTGCTTTCAATCAGCTTATTTGAGGGTGCTGCTTTAGGACGCGAGTGGGAGGGCACTCACGTCGTATTTTTCGTACTTCGTGATGTTTCTTTGCCAGCCAGACAAAAAATTACGCAATTAGTACGTCTCTGAAAACACCGCAGTTAGATGTCATTTTGGGGTGCCTAGAAAGGCCTCATTGACATTTTGAAAATTAGGACAGTACTTCTTGAGTTAGATAATTAATTGCAATTATTTATATAAATCTCAATAACGAAAGACTTACCGGCACCTACCACACTGTACTGTAAACCATATATACTATGTTTTCTTCGTGTAACGAACTGTTCTTTCTTTAATGCATGATAACTGGGGCACAGTGTGTAATTCATTCAGCAACTTAAATGAGGCCTAGCCGGATTCACGCTAAATAGGAATCAACAGCAGTCATGCGCAGCAGCGCTTATACTTGGACACACAAAAGAGAGAGAGAGACTGCAGTTTTGCCGGAAAGGCGGAGCAGAAGCAGTATTAGTGATATCCAAGTATGTGACAATTACACGAAGGAAGATTGCACTGCCGAGAGGACTCAGGCTGCGAAATGGAACTGTCTCAAAAATAACATACAGCGCGAAGGACAAGGACTGTGATAGACGACATACACAGCGCTGACTTCCAACAATATTGTATTGCGTTGCCACATCGTGCGTATATATACAAGAAGAGGCATGCGCAGAAAATGTACGACAGTCACATGGGGTGTTCTAACAGCAAGTCATTGAACTAAGAACATGATCACCTGAAAAAATAAAAAAAATATTAAAAAAAATTAAGCATTACGATTTCTATCTGTTTAGATACGAGACTTCGCCAGGGGTCAGCGCGATTGAGGGCGCACTAACGCAAATACTACCAAGTTTTCTGATGAAATCAGCTTCCACAATTTCCCGGGTGAGCTGAGAGCTGTGTCTCGCTAAAGCTTCAGTATCTTCAAAGAATGGCATGAAGGCGCAGTCCCGGCAATGGATGCCCAAGTGGCCTTGTACAGTGCTGCGGACGTTGTTACAATGCTCTCTTAGTCGATCGTTTAAGCACCTGCCTGTCTGTCCTACATATTTACTGCCTCAAGACAGGGGAATTTGGTAGACTACATTCGTTGTGCACGTCACAAACCGTTTTCTGTGCCCGACAGAACAACAACTCTGATGCGATTTAGGTGCGTTTACACGCTTACAGAGCCTTGCCAATTTTTCCGGGCCTGAGAAAACGACTTTGATTCCTGCACGCTGCCCAATTTTCTCTAGCCTATGGGATACATCATGCACATATGGCAGCATTGCAAACCTGCGTCTTTCAGCCCGCTGGTTCCCTGATTGAGTGGGATCATCACGTTTTGTGCGCCTCAGAAGCTGTTCCGCTATGGCTGAAATTACGGACAAAGGGTAACCAGCCCCAGAAAGGCGATCAACCTGAGCAGCAAGACTATGTTGCATTTGGTACGACTGATACGACTAATATATGACACGACTAATACTCATCACTTATGATAGGACTCATGATACTCAGTCGTATCATGACTCACGACTCATGATACGACTAACAAAAATCGGGCCCCTCGGTTAACCCCCTTTCTTCTCGTTTATTACATAACGAGGGTCTCGAATCCGGCAACATTGATGCCTTCAGGTAGCATATGTGGGTTTATTGACCAGTTCCCTTCACCCAAGAAGATCACGTTCTCATGACGCCTGCGGCAAAAACGACGTTCCACGTCCGCCGCCAAGGTCTGTGAGTGGTGGCGCTGGCTAACACTCCCAGGGTTCTACTAGTACACATAAATACCCAAGAAAGTAGATGGGGAAACGCCGCCGCGGTAGCTCAATTGGTAGAGCATCGCACGAGAAATGCGAAGGTTGTGGGTTCGGCTCCCACCTGCGGCATGTTGTTTTTTTCATCCACTTTAATTTCCGCTAATTTATCGTTTCTTTATTTAATTTATTCAGCACAACTAATCTCCCCTATGTTGTCCTTGGTGTCAGTGTTTGTTGGCTTCTCATGATATGACTATATATATACATAGAAGCGAAGGTGCACACTTACGACAAGTGCATCTTTAATGGTTTTAACGTTGCGGCCGTGCCACGGCCTCAACGTTAAAACCATTAAAGATGCAATTCTTGTCGTAAGTGTGCACTTTCGTTTCTATATATATATATATATATATATATATATATATATATATATATATATATATATATATATATATATATATATATATATATTGTTGCGTCCAAGCGCGTGTAAAAGGGACGCGGGAATCAAGAGGAGAACGAAGACTATGCAGCGGCCATTCCTGTTGTTCGTAGCCTGCCGTTCCTGCTCTCGCACGCCGAAATAAACCCCTTTTCCCCGTGCTTGTAACAAATTGGTGGTCGGTGCGGGGTACACCTCGTAACCACGGAGCCTACGCTGCTACAACTTCGCTGAAGCTGTCGACTTGCCGGACTTCCGCCACCCTCACCTAACATGCCTGAATACGCCTGCCAGATTCTCGAAGGTTCTGACGCGGCTTCAAGGCCAGCACCTGGCGTTCCGTGGCAATACTAGCGGGTGCCACTCACTTTCGGAGGAAAAGCCGGTAAAGATGTCGACAAGTGGCTCACGAACTACCGAAGGGGGAGCCGATCTAACGGTTGGAACGCCACCGCACAGTTATCCTATGTTGTGTTTTCCCTTACCGACACAGCGCTTGTCTGGTATGAGAATCACGAAGACACGCCCACTTCATGGGAGGTTTTCGTAGTGGAGCTCAGAGCGTGTTTTGGAGACTCTAGCGCAAAAAAGAAACGCGCTGAACAGACGCTTTCGCAAAGAGGTCAGATTCCCGGCGATGCCTGTAACAATTATATCGGAGAAGTTATGAAACTGTGTAAAATAGTCAACTCTCATATTTCTGAAGATGACTAAGTTGGACATTTGTTGAAAGGAATAGTCGAAGACGTCTACAATTTTTTGAACGGCAAGGAAAGCCTGAATTCCGTGTCTGACAACATTCGCCACTGCAGGACCTTTGAGACGCTGAAGATGCGACGGATAATACCAAAGTTTGGTCGCCTGGCTAATGTCAATAACATGGCAAGTGTATAGCCGAGTTTGTGTGTTGACCTTCCATCAACAATACGGCAGATTGTTCGCGAAGAGTTGTTCCATTGGGAAGAGATGTACCATTGCACACCCGGCATCGCTGGTGCGTACTTACCACACGGGATGAGATACACGGCCGTTTCGACCGCATGTCAACCCATGGTTCATTCAGCGACCGTCGAGTATAGGTCTACCCCAAAGCGAGAGGCACCATAAGCTATCAAGATCATGACTACGACCAACGCCCTCGCCGCACGCACGCCTCCCGGTCGCCGATGCCTAGCCGCGATGAATGGGACCCACCTGCTGGCTATGCAGGCGACAGCAACATGCGTGACTACATGGAAGAACATCGAAATTTGCGGCATCTGCCGGTGTTTCCAATGCACCGTGGCGGACCACATAGCGAGATATTGCAATCGTCGCCCAACAACGTGGAATCGTCGATCGGGGTCTTCAACAAGGACCACACCTCCTACGAGGACAACTCGACAGCCATACACCACCTCTTGGTCAGCTGGCGTCCCTCCTGGCAACGATTACTGGCAGAGAAGCTTCCGGAGCCGCTCGCCAGCATCTGATAAGAGTTTGACGCCACCGCCAACTTCTCGTGCACCGCGTTTACGTCAATCTCCATCGCCAGTGCACCGCTCCGCCTCGCCTTCACAACCGGAAAACTAGCTAGCGCGGCCGATGGGGGTGAGGTCGCTCGACACGTGCTATCGACAGAAATGCCCGCTGCAGTTGCTATGATTAATAACAAAGTGCATGTACTTGTTGATAGTGTTTCTACAATGACTTTAGTGGATACCGGAGCAACTGTATCCGTAATGAGTCTCGGTTTTAGAGGTCGGTTGGGGCGCAAAGTTGTATTTCCGTGGGATTATGTGGAGTGAGTGGCGAGTCGTTGCGCCCTGTTTGTGTGTACAGTGCTGAAGTATCCTTGGCTGGTGGAGTTTTCACGACGGAGTTTGTAGTTATTCCGCGAACGACGCACGAAGTGATTTTGGGCTTCCACTTTTTGCGGCAGTGTGGTGCGACCGTTGATTGTCGCACGGGGGAAGTTTCCGTCGATGGCCATGTTTCGTCCGGGCTCTTAGAGGAGACTTGCAGTCAAGGTGAACTTTGTGTGTCTGCAGATACTGTTGTGCCTGCGTCCACCTCTGTGTGCGTGCCAGTTGTATGTCGCGGTAAAGTTCCAGACAGTTTCGATGCCTCCGTAGAGCCAATGCATCTAAATTGTGTGAAGAAGAACGTTTTTGTCCCTCATTGTGTGGTATCCATCGGCAACGGGCGTGCTGGCTTGTGGACGGCCAACTGCTCGGCAGAACCCGTCCTGCTTCCAGACGACTTGAAACTCGCCTACTTTACAGAATGGACGTCTTCGTCCCTTGCCGTACTAACAGACCCGCCGTGCGAACCTGCTGACCTTCGCCACGTCTCAGATAAAAAGATTCTGTCTATGATAAACAAGTCGCTCAGCACAAGGGAGCGCCAAACCTTGTTGGATACGCTTTCTAAGCATCTGTCAGTGTTTGACTTTGCGCACCCGGACAAAGCGTTCTCGATTCCCGAGTCACGAACGCGCCATACTATCGATACGGGATCTGCGCGCCCGATCAGGCAAAGCCTTATCGGTTGTCGCCTAACGAGCGCAAGATAATGGAGGAACAATTGAGTGAGATGATGAAAAATGGGATAATACAAGGGTCCTCGAGTCCTTGGGCAACTCCGGTCATACTCGTCACAAATAAAGATGGTAACTGGAGATTTTGCGTCGATTATCGAAGAATAAACGCCGTGACTAAGAAAAGGATGTCTACTCGCTGCCCCGGATTGATGATGCAATTGATTGCCTTCATTCGGCCCCTTATTTTTCTTCAGTGGACATGCGCTCAGGATATTGGCAAATCCCGGAACACCCGGCAGACCAGGAGAAAACAGCCTTCATAACCTCGGATGCATTATTCGAATGCAATGTGGTGCCTTTGGGTTGTGCAACGCTCCAGCAGCCTTTGAAAGGTTCATGGACACCATTTTGCGTGGGTTAAAATGGAACATCTGTATGTGCTATCGTGACCAGGTTGTTATATTCGGGCCCACATTCAAAGAGCACAATACGTGCCTGGATATTGTCCTCGACTGCATCAAAAACGCCGGCCTGGTTCTGAACTGCAAGAAGTGTAACTTTGGCGACCGTCAAACCCTTGTGCTGGGTCATCTTGTTGACAAAGATGGTATCCGGCCTGATCCCCTCAAGACAGAAGCTGTTGAGGCGTTCAGCGCACCGCAGTCAGTGAAGCAACTTCGTAGTTTTCTGGGTCTTTGTTCTTACTTTCGCCGATTTATTCCTGGTTTTGCTGACGTCACTTATCCTCTGACAAATCTGCTACATAAAGACGCACAATTTGAGTGGACACCCGAGTGCCAGTCTGCATTTTGTCAGTTGAAGTTCCTGCTGACCTCCCGACCTATCATTCGGCACTTCAATCCTACTGCGCCGACAGAAATCCACACAGATGCTAGCGGCGTCGGTCTCGGTGCCGTCTTGGTCCAACGTTATGACGACCGTCAGTACGTGATTGCTTATGCAAGCCGCTCATTAAGCAAACCTGAACGAAATTACACGGTGACAGAGCAAGAATGCCTCGCTGTAATCTTTGCAGTTCAGCGATTTCGCTCGTACTTGTACGGACGCCCATTCCTAGTCGTCACAGACCATCATTCCCTGTGCTTGCTCGTGAACCTTTGCGACCCTTGTGGTCGCCTTGCACGCTGGGCTTTGAGGTTGCAGGAATATAACTTCACTGTTACCTGCAAGAGTGGCCGAAAACACGCTGACGCAGACTGCCTTTCCCGTATGCCGCGTACCACGACGGATTGCGACGCAGACGATTTTGATCATCTCGTCGCTTCTGTGACATCCGCTTTTCCAGATATCGATGCGTTCAAAGCAGAACAACGGACAGACACCAAATTGGAGCCACTCTTCACTTCTGCCCATTCAAGTGCAACAATCAGCTACTGTCTACGTGACGCGCTCCTGTACAAAAGGAACTACTCAAGCACGGGTGCACGCTTCCTTCTAGTGGTGCCGTAGCGTCTCCGGCCAGCAATTCTTCAGACTATGCACGATGACCCTACCTCCGGTCACTTAGGCACTGTGCGCACCCTTTATCGCATTCAAGAATGCTTTTCCTGGCCCCGGATGCGACATTCGGTTGAGTTGTATGTCGCCAGCTGCATACAGTGCCAACGTCGGAAACGCCCAACCATTGCCCCATCTGGTCTCCTTCAACCTGTGCCGCCTCCCAGCTCACCCCTTCGGCAAGTTGGAATTGATTTGTTAGGCCCTTTACCAAAGTCATCTAAGGGGAACCGCTGGACAATTGTCTGCGCCGACTGTTTCACGCGCTATTGCGAGACGGCGGCTATACCAACAGCCACCGCCACCAAAGTATCGCTCTTCTTACTTCACGCTATTGTTCTACGACATGTACCACCTGGAGTTACCATAAGCGACCGGGGAAGTCAATTCACAGCGGATATCGTGGAAGAGTTTGTGCGCTTATGTAATTCGCACCTCTGGCACTCGACGCCCTATCATCCGCAAGCGAACGGGCTCACTGAGCGCACTAATCGAACACTCACAAATATGCTTTCCATGTATGTTGCGTCCGATCACAAGAATTGGGATGAAGTTCTACCGTTTATTACTTACGCCTACAACACCGCCAAGCACGAGACAACCGGCTACAGCCCCTTCTTCCTTATATATGCTCGGCCACCCCGGTATACGCTCGACACTGTCCTCCCTTTTTACCACCACGACAATCCTACGGTCGCCGATAGGCTATGCCTCGCTGAAGAGGCTCGGAGACTTGCGCGACTGCGGACTTTGGCATCACAAGAAAACTCCAAAGCCCGCTACGACGCACGACATCGGCCTGTTACATATCACCCTGGTGATCTCGTTTGGCTTTGGACTCCTACAAGGACGTGCGGTTTGTGCCAAAAGCTGCTGGCAAACTACGATGGACCATATATTGTTATCAACAAAGTCAGCGAAGCGCCTCACGAACACTGGTAGACGTTCTGCTAGGACACAAGTCGCGCATGTCGCACGGTTGAAATCATGCACGCCACGACAAGCAAGTTGACTCGCCCAGTGGGCTTAGTCTGCGAGGAGAGGTATATGTTACGTCCAATCGCGTAAAAGGGACGCGGGGATCAAGAAGAGAAGAGAAGAGGAGAACGAAGACTGTGCAGCGGCCAGTCCTGTTGTTCGTAGCCTGCCGGGCCTGCTCTCGCACGCCTAAATAAACCCCTTTTCCTCATGCTTCTAACAATATATATATATATATATATATATATATATATATATATATATATATATATATATATATATATATATATATATATATATATATATATATATATATATATATTGTAACGGAAAGGAAGAAGCGTGCGTCTATTTACAGATGGCTTTTAATGGCTGGGACAACAAGCGTAGCGCAGCGATAAAAAAACTACGCTCTTCCTCGTCGTCTCTCAGGCCACCATCATATTCCTCTTCTTCACACATTAATGACGGTGACATCACCACCGTCGGAAACAGCACCTCATTGGTGCGACTCATCTGTCCGAGAGAGGTAAGGTTTGAGACGGCTGACGTGGATGATGTCAGAGAGAGGTGAAGGCACCGTGGCATCCAGCGGAGACACTTCATATGTGACAGGGGTCACGTTGCGAAGGATGCGGTAAGGGTCATAGTATCGCGAGAGGAATTTCTCCGAAAGACCAACACGCCGAGTTGGATACCAAACTAGCACAATAGCACCTGGTTCATAATGCACGTCGTGATGGCGCTGGTCGCAACGGCACTTCTGGCGTGTCTGTGAAGCAGAAAGGCGAATGCGGGCAATCTGGTGTGCTTGGGTCGCTGTGGTCATGACATCCAGAGCGTACTCTGTCGGCGAGACGAGCGTGGTCGAGAGGAGTGTCTCGAAAGGCAAAGTTGGTTCACGGCCGAAGAGGAGATAGAAGGGGGAATAGCCTGCTGTGTCGTGGCGCGAGGAATTGTAGGCGAACGTGACAAATGGTAGAGCAATGTCCCAGTCGCGATGATGGGAGGAAACATACATTGCTAGCATGTCAGTTAGTGTGCGGTTCAGGCGTTCGGTAAGACCGTTAGTTTGAGGATGGTAAGCGGTAGTAAGTTTGTGTTTACATAATCGACGTAGGTCGTCTATGACTTTGGAAAGAAAGTATCTGCCGCGATCGGTGAGAAGTTGACGAGGTGCACCGTGGTGCAAGATAACGTCGTGAAGCAAGAAATCAACGACGTCTGTAGCGCAGCTGGTCGGTAGGGCTCTAGTAATGGCATAGCGAGTTGTATAGTCCGTAGCGACGGCAATCCACCTATTTCCGTCATTCGATATAACGAATGGTCCGAGAAGATCAACGCCAACGCGAAAAAAAAGGGTCGGCCGGTGTATCCAATGGCTGCAGCAATCCGGCAGGACGCACAGCTGGTCTTTTCCGGCATTGACACGACTCACACGCGGCAACATAGCGCCGAACGGAGCGGTTGAGACGGGGCCAGAAAAACCGTCGCCGAATTCGGTCATAGGTCCGCGTAACGCCAAGGTGTCCAGCGATGGGAACGTCGTGCAGTTGCTGCAGTACAGTCTGCCGCAGATGAGACGGAATGACGGTTAGGAGCTTGAGCCCATCGGAGTGCATGTTGCGGCGATACAGGATGCCATTTTGTAGTACGAGCATGTGAAGGGATGGGTCAGACGGATCAGAGAGGAGGCGTTCGATAATGGGGCGTAACGACTCATCACGTTGTTGTTGAGCGCCAATGTCTTGCAAGGCAGAGAGCCAAAGAACGCAGATCAGTGCAACATCCACTAAAACATCGACGGGATGACGAGACAGGCAGTCGGCGTCCTGATGTAGACGACCCGACTTGTAGACCACAGGGTATGTGTATTCCTGCAGCCGTAGGGCCCAGCGACCGAGGCGTCCGGTGGGATCCTTAAGGGAGAAAGCCAACAAAGGGCGTAGTGGTCGGTTGTAACTGTAAATGGCCGACCATATATATAGGGTCTGAACTTGCCCACCGCCCAAATGAGGGCGAGACACTCGCGCTCAGAAGTCGAGTAATTGCGCTCTGCGGGAGAGAGGAGGCGGCTGGCGTAGGCGATGACGCGGTCGTGCCCACATTGGCGTTGAGCTAAAAATGCGCCGATGGCGTAGCCACTAGCGTCAGTGCGGATTTCTGTCGGAGCGGAGGCGTCAAATAGGGCGAGAACAGAAGGTGTGGTGAGCAGCGTGATGAGCTGCGAGAAAGCAGACGCTTGTTCAGAGCCCCAACAGAAAGGAACGTCTTTTTTCAGGAGGTCAGTCAGGGGACGGGCAACATGGCGAAATTTTCCACAAACCTGCGGAAGTACGAGCAAAGGCCAATAAACCAATAAAGCTGCGAACATCTTTGGCACAAGTTGGTACTGGGAAATTCTGCACAGCATGAACTTTAGCGGGGTTGCGGCGAATGCCTGACGAATCGACGAGGTGTCCTAACATGGTTATTTGGCGGTGACCGAAGTGGCACTTGGACGAGTTGAGCTGCAAGCCAGCGGTGCGAAAAACAGAAAGAACAGATGAAAGTCTTTCAAGGTGAGTCGCAAAAGCTGAAGAGAATACGATGACGTCATCCTAGTAGCACAAACAGGTGGACCATTTCAAACCACGCAAGAGCATGTCCATCATCCGTTCAAAGGTCGCCGGGGCATTGCACAAGCCAAAAGGCATTACCCGGAACTGATATAGGCCGTCGGGTGTGACGAATGCGGTCTTTTCACGGTCCATCTCATCCACGGCAATTTGCCAATATCCAAAGCGAAGGTCTATAGATGACAAATAAGTGGCACCGTGGAGACAATCCCGAGCATCGTCAATGCGGGGAAGTGGATATACATCTTTCTTGGTGATCGTGTTTAGATGACGATAGTCAACGCTGAATCGCCAGCTGTTATCCTTCTTTTTGACGAGAACAACAGGGGACGCCCACGGGCTGGAAGAGCGTTCAATAATCCCTTTGGCAAGCATCTTGTCAACGTCGCTCTGGATAACGTGTCGCTCAGAAGGCGACAACCGGTATGGGCGTCGGCGAACAGGTGCTGCATCGCCGGTATTTATACGATGCTTCACGACCGTAGTTTGACACAAAGGGCGATCGTTCAGGTCGAAAATGTCGGAGTAGGACTCGAGGAGGCAACGCAGCTCTGCGGCTTGTTTGGTCGAGAGGTCCGGTGCAACAATCTTTGCGGAGAATGATCAACGGCGGAGAATCAGCATTGGTTGAAGACGGCGCAACAGATAGAGCGGAAATGTGGCACTCGTGCGTCGGTGACAACGTGGCAAGGGACATGCCTCGAGGAACTACTTGTGGGCACTGTCCGAAATTTAGGATGAGAAGACATGTCTGATTGTCCGCAACAGAAACGATGGTGTGTGGGAAGGAGACATTGTAACACAGCAGGACTGAAGTCACGGGAGTAAGGACGTAGTCTCCGTCAGGTACTGGTGGGCAGGATAAGACAGGGATGCAGGTTGCTGCAAAAGATGGCAGGCGTATAAAATCCGCGGAACAAAGCTGAGTTGGAGCTTGAGCAGGAAGGTCAACGGGAACAGGTAGGGGTAGGTCAAGTTGTACAACGCTGGCGGAACAGTCAATCAGAGCAGAATGGGCGGCCAGAAAGTCGAGTCCGAGGATCACGTTGTGAGGGCAACCTTCGAGCAGACTAAACAAAATGGACGTGTGGTGACCGGCGACTTTGACACGAGCAGTACACATTCCAAGCACAACCGGAGTTTCATCGTCGGCGACCTGGAGCAGTCGAGTCAGAGCAGGAGTCAGTACTTTCTTCAAGCGCGTTCGAAGCTCCGCACTCATAATGGAAATTTGGGCTCCAGTGTCGATGAGTGCTGTAACGGGCAAACCATCCACGTCCACGTCCAGAAGATTCCGATTAGTAGGCAGGGTCAGCAGAGGAATTTCAGGCCGGTGTTCTAGAGCAGCGTCACCTCCAGGAGCTGCCCCACTTACTTTCCCGTCGGAGAGCGGCGACGGTAAGCTGGGAATGGAGAGCGACGCAGCTGGGGCGAACAGGAGCGGCGACTATGGGGTGATGGTGACCGGCTGGTCGCGGTGGCTCGAGCGTTGTCAGGTGCGTCTTCGACCTTGGTGGAGAGGGATGGCGGGTGGGGATTCAGTGGGGAGCGGCGGTAGGCGGTAAAGCTTGGTCGAGAGTGGGCTGGCCAGGAGCTTCGACACTGGCGAGAGATGTGGCCCACACGTCCACAGTAAAAGCAGATGGGTCTATCATCATGGGCGCGCCATTCGGCCGGGTTGCGATAGCCCGGATTTGGACCGTATTGGCTTTGGCGAACAGGGCCCGAGGCAGCAGACGAAGCAAAGTCAGGACGGCTGGCGGAGCAGATGGACGGAAGACCTACATTGGCAAGTTCTTGGCGAATGACCAACTGAATGTGTGACACAAGCAGCCTGGAATCGTCAAAGCACTGCGTCACAGGCGTGGCAGGAGACGCTGCTTCGATTTCTCGCCGAACGATACGTACGACGTTCTCGGAGGAGGTGGGCTCACGTGGTGGACAAATGTCTTCGCTCGTCGATGAAGCTGCGGTATTGGGTAGCCGAGTAAACTGTTCAACTATGCGGCGACTCTTCGCGTCTTCAAAGCGGCGACATTCGTTAATGATCTCATTGACCGTTGTTACGTTCTTATAAACTAGCAGGTTAAACGCGTCGTCCGCGATGCCTTTTAAGACGTGGCTGACCTTGTCTGCCTCTGCCTTATTGTTATCTACTTTGCGGCAAAGAGCGAGGACGGCCTGGATATACGCGAGATTCAGTGGACGTCTGTACACGGGTCCCAAGGTCCTTCTTCGCAGCACGTTGGCGGCCGATGGGCTTGCCGAACAAATCTCTAAGCTTCTGCTTGCACTGGTCCCAACTCGTAATCTCTTCTTCGTGTGTTTTGAACCAGACCCGTGCCGTTTTCTTGAGGTAGAATATTATATTGGGCCAGCATAAGCGTGTTGTCCAACCTGTTGTGTGCGCTGACCCGTTCGTAACTCTGCAACCAGTCATCGACGTCAACGTTGTCGATCCCGCAAATCATGCCAGGGTCGCGAGGCTGGGCAAGGATGACCGTCGGTGGCGACGACGGGGCCATGGTTGAACTCTCTCCTTCGGATGACATGGTGGCCAGGTTACGTCTGCTGCGGAGCTCCGTCTTGCGCAAGTGATTACCCCGCACGTCCACCAATGATGTTACGGAAAGGAAGAAGCGTGCGTCTATTTACAGATGGCCTTTAATGGCTGGGCCAACAAGCGTAGAGCAGCGATAAAAAAAACTACCCTCTTCCTCAGCGTCTCTCAGGCCACCATCATAGTCTTCTTCACACATTACCGACTGTGACAATATATATATATATGGATATATGGATATATATATATATATATATATATATATATATATATATATATATATATATATATATATATATATATATATATATATATATATATATATATATATATTGGTGCGGGGAGCGGGTTCGGAAAGCTGGTGGGCCCCATCCCCTCCCCCCGCCCCAGAAGATGAAAACTCTCCGCATATGAGCGCGGGGCATTTGACTTGCAATTTGTATTTATCTGCTTTAAGTACTACTTCGTCATCGATCTGACTTATCCACCTCGTACATGCGGTCGTGTTTCTCAGGAGAAGACTAATAAAAATGTGTTTTCTGTTCCGTCAAGCCTTCCATACCGCATTGCGAAATCGCTGAAGCCGCCGTGTGCACGTCCGTCCCGTTATGTGCCTGACATGCTAGTTTTCTTACTGTTGCCGTTCGCGGCACTGTTGGCCCGTGCACGGCTGGCGCCTTACAACAGCCGCTCAGTGCATACTGGTGGTGCAGGTGTGCTGCTGAAGGCCAGAAAGTCCAGTAACAGGCCGCATTAGTTTGCTATGTCAACATTGCAGTAGGATACCTTAGCGTGTTCCCAGTGCATTAAAATCCAGGTGCATTAAGATCACAAAAAATAATTAGTTTGTACTTGCTATGCGAAGCTATTACAGTTTCAATAGAAGAGATGACCTCATAAACCAGACAGGCGGGATATTTCATGATTTATAGATAGATCCAATTACTAATTTTCCATAATGCGCTACGATTCCTTGTAGCGAAACGGAATCCCACACTTTCTTTGCGTTTGCGCCGAACTCAGGGGGCTGTCATCAGCAATCAGCATGCCACCGCCTTTGTGTTAAGACCAACCGAAGTCCCGGTCAAGGATGAATACGTTGTAGTGCGCTGGAAAAAATGTCTTAAGAGGAAATTGCCCTGCGCAGCAACGTTACGAAATTAAAAAAGAAAACAGGAAAAGAAGACGAAGTGACATTGTCACAAAATTCACATGCTTTGTTGCGACGCCCAGCAGCGTTTTGGTAAAATATATCAAAATTTGTACATAGTGCATACTGCATTGTACATAGTGTTCTGTTTGTTTTTTGTTCTGCTTCGCTGTAGCTGTCCGAAGTGCAGCTCCAACAGTAGGCCCAGTCAGGAGTCAGATTTTCTCCTTTTGCCCCTCTTCGAGGGTATTTCTTCAAATGTCTGAATAAAAACGAAATCTAAATCTAGATCTAAAATTACACACCACCTTTATCTTTGGGGGCTATCTGGGAAGCACGAAGCATGTCCTGAAGTGTAGTACCATACGGAAAAGCCTAACAGGCGTCCTATTGAACACATTGATGGGTCCTTCAGTCATTTAAGGACTTTACAATCGACGGCTACCTGAAGAGAAAAATACGACTCATATTTCTTCTGAGCCGCTTGCAGGAGAGGAGCAAAATTAATGGACTTAGGTATCCCTACGTGGATGAATTCGAAAGCATTGCAACACCTCGCACATGAGGCCGCGGCCACGTTCGCGTACTTGCGTGGTGTCCAGAAGAGCCGGACGCAGCTACTGACAGAGAAGGTTCGTCCGTCGGGGCGCACACAAATCACCGCACCGACGGGCTGCACCGCGACGCGCGGTCCTGCATACAGACCGGCCGCACAGTGGCCACTTCTCGGTGACTGCACCTCGGGCAAGCGTAATCTTGCCGGGAAACGCTTGCGGCGAACGCTATGCGCTAAGGCTAACTTCGTGGATCTTTATTTCCCACTTCCCGCCGCGATGATGACGATGATGCTGATGGTTTATTGACATCCCTTATGAAACGGGGTGGTGATAGTCACCTAGCTTGTCGGACTTAATCAAGTATGATAAGGATGGTGTGCTATACAAGTATGCTATAGGCTCACCTCCGCGGATGGATGGATGGATGCTATGAGCGTCCCCTTTAGAACGGGACGGTGGGGTAATGTCCTACATATTTCAGAAAAAGGGAAATGAAAGAACAGGAAGACTCATCATCATCATCATCATCACCAGCAGCAGCAGCAGCAGCCTGGTTATTCCCACTGCAGGGCAAAGGCCTCTCCCATACTTCTCCAACAACCCCGGTCATGTGCTAATTGTGGCCATGTTGTCCCTGCAAACTTCTTAATCTCATCCGCCCACCTAACTTTCTGCCGCCCTCTGCTACGCTTTCCTTCCCTTGGAATCCACTCCGTAACTCTTAATGACCATCGGTTATCTTCCCACCTCATTACATGTCCTGCCCATGTCCATTTCTTTTTCTTGATTTCAACTAAGATATCATTGACTCGCGTTTGTACCCTCACCCAATCTGCTCTTTTCTTATCCCTTAACGTTACACCTATCATTCCTCTTTCCATAGCTCGTTGCACCGTCCTCAATTTGAGTAGAACCCTTTTCGTAAGCCTCCGGGTTTCTGCTCCGTAGGTGAGTACTGGTAAGACACAGCTATTACACACTTTTCTCTTGAGGGATAACGGCAACCTATTGTTCATGATTTGAGAATGCCTGCCAAACACGCCCCAGCCCATTCTTATTCTTCTGATTATTTCAGTCTCATGATCCAGATCCGCAGTCACTACCTGTCCTAAGTAGATGTATTCCCTTACCACTTCCAGTGCCTCACTACCTATTGTAAACTGCTGTTCCCTTCCGAGACTGCTAAAGATTACTTTAGTTTTCTGCAGATTAATTTTTAGACCAACCCTTCGGCTTCGCCTCTCCAGGTCAGTGAGCATGCATTGCATTTGGTCCCCTGAGTTGCTAAGCAAGGCAATATCATCAGCGAATCGCAACTTACTAAGGTATCCCAAAGTTACTAACTCTTATCCCAAATTCTTCCGAATCCAGGTCTCTGAATACCTCCTGTAAAAACGCTGTGAATAGCATCGGAGAGATTGTATCTCCCTGCCTGACGCCTTTCTTTATTGGGATTTTGTTGCTTTCTTTAAGGAGGACTACGGTGGCTGTGGAGCCGCTATAGATGTCTTTCAGTATTTTTACATACGGCTCGTCTACACCCTGGTTCCGCATTGCCTCCATGACTGCTGAGGTTTCTACTGAATCAAACGCTTTCTCGTAATCAATGAAAGCTTTATATAAAGGTTGGTTATATTCCGCACATTTTTCTATCACCTGATTGATAGTGTGAATATGGTCTATTGTTGAGTAACCTTTACGGAATCCTGCCTGGTCCTTTGGTTGACAGAAGTCTAAGGTGTTCCTGATTCTATTTGCAATTACCTTAGTAAATACTTTTTAGGCAACGGACAGTAAACTGATCGGTCTGTAATTTTTCAAGTCTTTGGCGTCCGCTTTCTTGTGGATTAGGATTATATTAGCATTTTTCCAAGATTCCGGTACGCTCGAAGTCATGAGGCATTGCGTATACAGGGTGGCCAGTTTCTCTAGAGCAATCTGCCCACCATCCTTCAACAAATCTGCTGTTACCTGATCCTCCCCAGCTGCCTTCCCCCTTTGCATAGCTCCCAAGACTTTCATTACTTCTTCCGGCGGTACCTGGGGGATTTCAAATTCCTCTAGACTATTCTCTCCTATATGAACACAACAATCAAACCCCGGCTCTCAGTCCCCAGCAGCTGCGAAGCAACTGACCACGGCGGCGGTCAGACCTGCGACACTGCAGAGGGTGCTAAGAATCCCTGGCTCCGGACAGGCCGCCATTGGAATATGAACCTGGCAACGTTTAACGCTAGAACGTTATCTAGTGAGGCGAGTCTAGCACGGCTATTGGAGGAATTAGAGGGCTTGTAATTGGGATATAATAGGACTCAGTGAAGTTAGGAGGCCAAAAGAAACATATACAGTGCTAAAACGCGGGCACGTCCTGTGGTACCGGGGCTTAGCGGAGAGACGAGAACTAGGAGTCGGATTCCTGATTAATAAGAACATAGCTGGTAACATACAGGAATTCTATAGCATTAACGAGAGGGTGGCAGGTCTTGTTGTGAAACTTAATAAGAGGTACAAAATGAAGGTTGTACAGGTCTACGACCCTACATCCAGTCATGATGACCTGGAAGTCGAAAGCTTCTATGAAGACGTGGAATCGGCGACGGGTAAAGTCAAAACAAGATACAGTATACTGATGGGCGACTTCAATGCCAAAGTAGGCAAGAAGCAGGCTGGAGACAAGGCAGTTGGGGAATATGGCATAGGCACTAGGAATAGCAGGGGAGAGATATTAGTAGAGTTTGCGGAACCGAATAATATGCGGATAATGAATACGTTCTTCCGCAAGCGAGATAGACGAAAGTGGACGTGGAGGAGCCCGAACGGCGAAACTAGAAATGAAATAGACTTCATACTCTGCGCTAACCCTGGCATCATACAAGATGTGGACGGGCTCAGCAAGGTGCGCTGCAGTGACCATAGGATAGTAAGAACTCGAATTAGCCTAGACCTGAGGAGGGAACGGAAGAAACTGGTACATAAGGAGCCGATCAATGAGTTAGCGGTAAGAGGGAAAATAGAGGAATTCCAGATCAAGCTACAGAACAGGTATTCGGCTTTGCCTCAGGAAGAGGACCTTAGTGTTGAAGCAATTAACGATAATCTTGTGGGCATCATTAAGGAGTGTGCAAAAGAAGTCGGTGGTAACCCCGTTAGACAGGATGCCAGTAAGCTATCGCAGGAGACGAAATATCTGATCAAGAAACGCCAATGTATGAAAGCCTCTAACCGTACAGCTAGAATAGAACTGGCAGAACTCTCGAAGTTAATCAACAAGCTTAAGACAGCTGAGATAAGGAAGCATAATATGGAAAGAATTGAACATGCTTTCAGGAACGAAGGAAGCCTAAAAGCATTGAAGAAGAAACTAGGAATTGGCAAGAATCATATGTATGCGTTATGAGACAAAGCAGGCAATATCATTACTAATATGGATGAGATAGTTCAAGCGGCCCAGGAGTTCTATAGAGATCTATACAGTACCAGTGGCACCCACCACGACACGAAGAGTGCTCATTACAAATCTTTCTGCGCCCATATTGGGAACTTTGTTTTTGTGCGCCTCTGTTGTTTCTTGTTCACCTCCTTTTATTCCACCAATACTTCAATCGCCTCATATTAATCTCTGTTGCGGACATGTTCACTTTCCCCCTGCCCTCGCTGAACCCAAGGGTTTCAAGGAGGCCAGAAATGCCTAAATCGACCGCTTGGCGGATATCTTTACATTCTATAAAAACATGCTGCATTGTGTCCCTAGCTTTATCTCAGCAAGCACATGCTTCTTCTTCCTTTTATCGCTTTATAAGGACGTGTTTTGAGGTATCCTGATCTCGCTTCAAAAGGAAATGAGCTTAGCTTTCAGTTATCCGAAATTGTTTCTTTCCTGATTTTGTCTTTCCCTCTTAAGTAGTTACCCATAGCAGGTTTCTTTTCCATTGCCACCACCCATGAGATTATTTCAGCCTCTCTGACTTTTCGCTGCACGTTCACTATTGCCATGTTGCACAGCATACCGGTCGCAGACCTGCTGGTAAGCTCTTTTCTTCCACTATGAATCAATGTTTTTCCTGTACAAATATATAAAAACTCTCCCAGCCCATTTACTTTCTGCCATATTCCTCAGCCGTTCTTCATAACGAATTTTACTGCAAGCTTCTCTCACTTGAAAGCTTCACCACATCCAGGCACGGGGCCATATGAGCCTGTACATTTTCATTTGTAGTCTTCCCGTGAGCCCCCAATGCGAGGCGTCCCACTGTCCTTTGGTTTCCATGTAGTCCTGATTGTACCCCTGACTTCAAGCAGGCAAGCGCATTTCCAAATGCAAGTGCATCCTGGGACAATTACTCCTTTCCGCATACCCCGGAGAACCTATTAACTATTATATCTACATAGCGCTATGTGTTTCATAAAATGACCGCATTTCTCTTCCCGTTTGCTGCCATTGTTGTCGTTGTTTTTTCCTGTGTTTCCATATATATTGTTACGTTGAAGGGAAGGAAGAAGTTGGATTGGACTAGAGGAAGAGGAAGTCTGGCATTTGCCTGAACGCCATTAACCTCAGTTGTAAATATACATTATTTTACATATTTTATACATTGCCTTCGTTTGTCCATATGCGAAAGTACTTATACTTTTACCTGAGATATTTCTTGGCCCTGCAATTACACTGTCTGTTGACTGTTTTCTTTGCATACCAAAACACCTGAATCTTTAAAGCTAATTTTAAGTCCTAAATTCTCGCCTTCCTGTCCTCAGATATAAACTACATTTAACATATCACTTCGCTTGTTAGCTAGCAGGACAATGTCGTCCACATAAAACAAACGTGAAAGTTGCTGCTCTACTACTGTACCCGCGTGTTTGTATGAGAGATTAAACCCGATATTACTCCCCTCTATCGCCATTTCCATCCTTGCCACGTACATCATAAACAGCAGTGGAATTAAGGGCATGCCTGCCTCAGTCCTTTGTTGATTTCAACTTTTGTCTCGCTCCTCATCGCTTGCCGTTCAACGCAAACGGCATTCTCTAACCAAATATCCCTCTGAAAAGGTGTATGCAATCGTCGCCTATGCTTTCCCTTCCAGAATATCCCACAAAATATTGCGGTCTACATTGTTGTACGCTGTGCTAATGACTAAAAAAGCCACTTATAGCGGTCTCCTTTCTACACTGGATATTTCAGTGCACTGAGTGAGGACGAGTATATTATCATCCAGACGCATACAGAATCTGACACCATTCTGAAGTTATCAGATAATTCCATTGCTGTCTGCCCTTGCTTGCAGCTTTAATTTATTCGCCCCGTTCCAAACCTGCGTATTAAGGATGTGATGATCAACAGTCTACATAAGTGAACTTTATCTTTCTCCCCTTGCCTTTATAAATTAAATTCATTGTACTTTCTGGAATGTTCACCTCCATTAATGGATGGATGGATGCTATGAGCTTGGTGGCGAAACACATGGTGGGGGGTTGCGCTACCAAGTTCTCTTTATTCTATTGACTAAAGCTATATGTTAAAAAAACCAAAAAAAGGAAAGAAAAAGCCCACAAATAATTCCCGTAACCAAGCGCTCTGAACCCCTATTATGAACTTTGTTTTAATAAACAGAAAATCAGACATTTACCCGTTCATAGCAATTCCTACAAAGGATACCCATACGGGTTGCGCGAAAGAAAAGCTTCGCAGCTGAAAAATTCTTCGTGGTACAGGACTCGAACCCAGAACCACCGCCTTTCCGGGACAGGTGCTCTACCATCTGAGCTAGCCAGGCGGCTGGAAGATGGCAGGACGAAGTGGAATTTGCCAACAGCTCGAAGCAAAGGCAAGAGTTTGACGTAATAATTCTCAAATTTTCTTTCAAGGAACCCGTATGGGCTTCTTTTGTAGCAACTGCTACGAACGGTGGATGTCTGATTTTTTCTTTATTAATTACGTCTCTCCACCTTGCCAGTTTCCGCTAAAATATTACGTCGAACTTTGATTTTGTACACCTCGGTTATTTCTTGTTTGCCTCCTTTTCTTCCACCCATCTTCCAGTGGCCTCTTACTGATCTCTATAGTGGACACGTTTACGTTCCCCTGCTCTCGCTCAACCCAAGGCTTTCAATGAGGCCAGCGGTGCCTAAATCGACCACAGGGCAGATATCTTCACATTTCAAAATATGATCCATCGTTTCTGTAGCTTTGCTGCAGCAGACACATGCATCTTCTTCCTTATTGCATCTCGATTTATAAGCTTTATAAGTGCGTGTTCCAAGGCATCCTGGCCTCGCTTCGAAAAGTAAGGAGCTTCCTTTTGAGTTATCTCAAATTGTTTCCTGATTTCGTGTTTTCCTCTTAAGTAGTTACTCATAACAGGTTTCTCTTACGCTGCCGCCACCCACGAGATTACCACAGCGTCTCTGTCTTTCCACTTGACGTTCTTTGATGCCATGTTCCTGGCCATACAGGTCGTATACTTGCTGGTAAGCTTTCTTGTTCTTTTTTTCCCCTGTGAATCAATGTTTTTCCTGTCCAAACACCTGAACACCTTCCGAGCCCATTTGCTTTCTTCCAT
Source organism: Dermacentor variabilis (assembly GCF_050947875.1). Taxonomy (NCBI): domain Eukaryota; kingdom Metazoa; phylum Arthropoda; class Arachnida; order Ixodida; family Ixodidae; genus Dermacentor; species Dermacentor variabilis. Next base: position 232,094,958 of record NC_134570.1, read on the forward strand.
ATACTTCAGTCGCTCTTCATAATCAGTTTTGCTGTGTGGCTTCCCTCACTTGAAAACTTGTACAGCCCATATCGCCCTGCACAGCTTCAGTTCAAGTTTTCTCGTGAGCGCCGAATACGAGGCGATTCACTGACCTTTTGTTGCCGACTCCTGCTAGTACCCCTGACATCAAGCAAACAACCGCATTTCCAAATGCAAGTCCTGAAAACATTACGCATTTCCACGTACCCTAGAGCTCCTCGTACTTATTGTATCCCCACAGAGCTCTGTGTTTCATTGTGACTGCATTTATCTTCCCCTTATCCCTCTGTTTCCATATATCTATTGCCTTCGATTATCCATATACGAAGATATTGTCGCGATGCAGAACAGACGTGCATGCAGACAAGAGACGAAGAGGAATTGTTGTTGCTGGGCCGCTTCGGCCGCCATGTTTTAGTGTCAGTTGGTACCTTCAGCATCCGCTCTGCATAAACATTCGCTCTTGTCCCAGCATCGCAGCATTTTGGTGGACGTGCGGTGTACCAGCCCGGAGCTCCACAGCGGTCACCGCATGGGAGCCCTGACATGATGTTTCACCGTCAAAGCGCCGACCACCCTCCTCCGGTGCCGCAGACTCTGACCTCCATCGTGTTGTCCCAGCCGCGAGAACCAGGGACCTTCAATGGCATCAATGGTACGGACGTCGAAGACTGGATTTCGTGGTATGAGCGTCTAAGCGAAAATATTCTGTGGGACCCAACGCTAATGCTAGTGAATGTGATATTCTAACTCCGAGGCAGTGCGCTTGCGTGGTACGAGACCGACTAACACGACACGTTTGCAAGCAGGAGCTTCTAGGCCTCTTTGGAAAGCCCTTTCGCCGTCAGCTGGCAGCAAAAAAGAAGCTATTGGCCCGGGCTCAAACGGGAAGAGAATCTTACATGGCATATATCCAAGGTGTCCTCGCGTTCTGTCGTAAGGCCGACGAAGACATGAACGAGACCGAGAAGATTGACCACATCCTGAAGGACATAGGAGATGACGGATTCAACCTGTTTATCTGCAAGAACTATGACTTGGTGGAAACGATCATGAAATAGTGTCGCAATTTCGAACCGATAAAGTGTCGCCGCATTACGCAGCAGTTCAACAGACTACCAAATACAGCTTCCACGTTTTCGTGCGAAGAACAGCCACGTGGACCTCCTCTGTCTGGGAAAGAAAATTTGACTTGGTTAATTCGCCGTGAGCTCGATGTCATGTCTTCCGCCGTTCGTCGTCAGCATTGCGCAGACAACGCATGTGCTCTATCGCTCATACATGCTGTTGTCAGACAAGAGGTCAAATTTAGGCCTGCCGTCTCTCTTCCCTATTCTTAATGCCGCTGTCAGTCAGGGCCAGTCCCGCCCAAACACTGCTCCCCGTTTTCAACGATTACAACTCGCCGTCGTAACCCGGCCGACTGCAGAACATCGGACGATAGGCCGATTTGTTTCAATTGCTCGTGTGTTGGATATATTGCTCATCATTGCCGCATTCATTGGTCATCGCCCCCTAGGTGGAGCTTCCCGTCCGACCGTCCAGATTAAGCTGCCCCCCGTTTCTCTGCGCATCCTTCATCTACGAATACGGACAACGCACCTCCGACATTCCGAGCCAGCCGGTCCCCATCGGCCCTAAGTCGTCCGTCTTGTTCGCCGCAGGCCCGCCGCTCTTCTGCCCACGGGTTCGTGATGGAGCTCGAAGAGGGGAAGCTGCATCAATGGCCCGGCCTGCAAATCCTCTGATCACACTGCCTACTCTTGGAAGTATATTAGACATTGAGGTGGATGGAGTCCCACTGAAGTCCTACGTCGACACCGGTACGCAGATGTCTGTAATGAGTGCCGCACTTCGCAAAAGTCTCTGAAAGGTCATCACGTCTGCCGTACCGGGGACAATATGCGTGGCCAACGGCAGTAGCCCACCGGTTGTCGGCATGCATGCAGCGCGAGTAATCATTGCCGGCCATCAAGCCACAGTCTTGTTATATGTGTTGGAGGGCTGTCCGCATGACCTGATTTTGTGGCTGGACTTTTTTGGACCCATTCTGCCATGAAAGACTGTGCTACAGATGTCGTACTCTTGGACCTTCCTTCTCACGGCTACTTTGTTTCTGATGCACATCATCGGTCTCTGTGTTCTGCCGAATTCGGCCGGTTGCCGCCTCAAGCGCTTTTTAAGGACTTTTTAACGCCGGACCACATGTTCCTGATGGCGACTACATCGTCTCTCCGTTTGTTATTGTGCACCATGGCGTCGCGCTCCCAAATATCATTGTCACCATTGTCGAGAATTATACATGGCTTCTCGTTCTCAACTTTGTGTCTGTTGCACATGTTCTTCGCAGTAATATGACAGTGGCCCGGCTGACACCTTTGCACCAATACGAGATATCTCCGCTCGCGCACAATATTTCTGGCTCTGTCAGCCCTATCGTCGTATGTTCCCGTTGGGCTTCGTAACACGACGTCAATAAACTGATCGCTACCGACCTATATTCTGCTCAAACCAGAGACCTTAGGCCATTCTGTTTAGTTACCACGATATTTTTGATTTAGATGACGGCGCACTCGGCCAGACAGCCGTAGTTCACACCGGGGACGCAAGTCCAGTTCATCGCCGCCCTACCGCGAATCCACAGCAGAGCGAAGCATCATTGAAATCGAAGTTTCGAAGATGCTGAAGAACATCATCGAGCCTTCCGCTAGCCCATGGGCCTCACCGGCAGTCCTGGTCAAGAAGAAAGACAACACCTGGAGATTTTTTGGTGATTATCGCCATCTGAAGAAGATCACAAAGATGGACGTGCATCCATTGCCTCGTATTGACGACGCACTTGACTGTCTACATGGGGCGAAATATTTTTCATCGATTGACCACCACTCGGGCTACTGGCAGATAGCTGTTGAAGAGAACGATCACGAGAAGACAGTCTTTATTGCGCCTGATGAACTTTTTCAATTCAGCCCGTCGGGCTTTGCAATGTCTCAGCGACGTTCGAGAGAATGATGGACACTATTCTCTGATGCTTGAAGTTTACCATCTGTCTGTGTATCTCGAAGACGTAATCCTTTTTGCTCCAAACATTGGAACCCACATTGAGCGTCTCGCGACGGGCCTTGCTGTGTTTCGCGCAGCGAAACTTCAGCTCAACTCGTCGAAGTGCCACTTCGGTCATCGTGAAATAACCGTTCTCGGGCTTTTTCTAAACGCCAATGCAATTCAACCTGGCCCTGCCTAAGTTCAAGCCGTGCAAAACTTACCTGTGCCATGCTCAGTTAAGGCCTTATGCAGCTTCATGTGCTCATGCTCGTACTTTCTTCGCTTTGCTTAAACTTTTGCTGACATTGCGTGCACACTCACCAAACTTTTAAAGAACCACGTGGCTTTCACGTAAGGGCAGCGGCAGGCACTCACAGCACTCACAGCATTCACTTCACAGCAGTCATCAGACTCTTGACGAGCTCCCCAATTCAGGCCATTTTGACCCTTCGGCACCCACTCAAATCCGCACAGATGCTAATGGTCACGGCATTAGTGCTGTTCTTGCCCAGAATCAGCGTGTTCAAGACTGCGACACTGCTTACGCAAGCCGTCTTCTGTCCACGGTGGAGTGCAACTATTCTGTCACGGAACGAGAGTGCCTAGCGCTGGTTGAAGCGATATCGAAGTTTTTCCCATACCTATTTGGTCGCCATTTCTGCGTAATTTTCGACCCCCACGCGCTCTGCTGGCTCTCCTCGTTGGAGGACCCTACAGGGCGTCTTGGGCATGGGGCATTGCGCTTGCAAGAGTACACTTTCTCTGTGGTGCAATACCGGGTCGTTTACATCAGGACGCCGACTGCATTTCCCGCCACCCTGTTGACGCACCCGAAGCGAAAGACCTCAAATCTGACACCAGCGTTATGTCCATCTCAGGCTCCCTCAACATTGGCGAGGAACAGCACGTGATCTTGTATCGTATCTGGCGCAGCGCTGGCTTCGCATCTATGGCACGTGCGACGTGACAGCTATCGGTATCGCCCATGACACATTGTGGTGAGGGAACACACCCTCTCCCACTTAGTGTATATATACACGGCTGTTGAATAAACGGGGACGCTTTCCGCTCCCCTCGCTTGGAGCCTCTGGTCATGTCTTGCCTGCAGCACCGCACGATACATGGAGTCAGGAGTGGGGTCAACGCCGACGTCCAGTCTTGGTGAACCGACGATTATACTACAAGACCAGCCCCATGGACTTCCTGAAGCCACGAGGCCCACTGAGCTCGGCTGGTGAAATTGCCAAGAACTGGCAGGCATTCAAGCATTCAAGAATTTTTTCTCGCCGCGTCAGAACAGCCAACCGGCAAGCCTCGAACGGAACCATGCAAGACAGCACTTCTGCTGAGCGTTGCAGGCGAGGAAGCCATCGAGATCTTCAACACGTTCAGCTTTGGCGAAGACGAGAGCAGGAATGACTACGCCACTGTCATTGCGAAGTTCGATGCGTATTGTGCGGCTCAGCAGAATGAAGTCCATGAGCGCTACGTTTTCCGTACGCGAGTCCACGCCCCTGGTGAGCTTTTCGAACCTTTTTTGCGAGACTTAAAGAACCAGGCACGAGCATGCAACTTTGGCTCCCAAATGGACGCAATGATTAGGCACCAAATTGTTTATGGAACTAACGACGAGAAACTACGAGAAAGGTTGCTGCGGGACACTACGCTGAATTTACTGAAGGCTGAGCAGGTTGCTAAAGCAGCTCAAGCGACGGCAGCGCAACAAAAAAGTTTGGGCACGGGACGAAAGCCACATTGACTCGATGCGTAAGGAACACCCAAGTAAACAAAGCGAGTTACCCAGGCATTATAAGTGTCCAAAGTGCGCACGTATGCATCCGCCACGATGGTGTCCTGCATTCGGGAAAACATGTCGCAAATGTCAACGCCCCAACCATTTTGCTATCTGCTGCAGACGATTTGCTGATATTGGCGAACTTCAGGGCGGTGAAGATAACTTTGACATTCTGGACGTGTCAAGCTGCGCAGCAAACCAACACGACTGGACAGTTGTCGGCCAAATCAAGAACGTACCACTTGAATTCAAGGTCGACACAGGAGCGCAAGCAAATCTACTACCTTTCGGATGCTACCGTAAAATTCGCCCAGAACCGCCCCTGAAACCAAGCAGCGCGGTGTTACGTTCGTATGGCGGAGGGGTTAACAAGCATGATGGCGTCATTCGTACAGAATTAGCACTAGGTGATCGTTGCGCCGTCCTCGACTTCTTCGTGGTGTCCAAGGGGCATCAGGCCATCCTAGGCTTACAGGCTAGCGAAAACCTTGGACTTGTGTCGCGCATACACGCAGTATCTCGAAACAGTTCCGAGGAAGTCGCAAGGAACTTTCGTCACTTGTTAACAGGAACCGGGTGCGTTGGAAGGGTCTATCGAATGGTTCTACGTGACGACGCCACGCCAATTGTCCAAGCAGCCCGACGAGTGCCGCTGGCTCCACAGGAACCCTTGCGAGAAGAACTAGGACGCATGGAGCGCGCAGGCATCATAACCAAAGTCACCGAGCCCACAGACTGGGTGAGCCTATTGGTCATTGTTAGAAAGAAGGACGGGAAAATTCGAGTATGTATCGACCCCAGGAGGATTAACCAATGCATCAAGACAGAAGATTACACAATGCCGCGAAGAGAAGACATAGAGACAGAGTTAGCGGGCGCTACAGTTTTCACCCGTCTTGACGCGAACTCTTGTTTTCACCAAATTCCGTTGGACAACGAAACCTCGCGAATTTGCACCTTTGCAACGCCATTCGGGCGATACAGATTTCTGCGCTTACCGTTTGGTGTAGCATCGGCGCCTGAGGTATTCCAGAAAACGCTAAATGAAATTGTTGAAGGCCTTCCTGGGGTCAGAGTATACGTTGATGACGTACTGGTGTGGGGGTCGTCGAGGCAGGAGCATGACATGCGGCTGCAGTCGGTACTGCAAGCAGCAGGACGCGGCGGTCTGACATTTAATCCGAACAAGTGTTCCATTGGTGTCGGTAAAATCGAGTTTCTTGGTGACGTCATTGACCAGGAAGGCATCAAACCAAGCCCGTCACTGACAAAATCAATGATTCAAATTCCACCGCCGACCGACAAGCTCGCAGTACAGAGGATGCTAGGTACCGTGAATTATTTCAGCAAGTTTATGCCGTCACTAGCCCAAAGGACGACGCTCCTCAGAAATCTTATAAAGCAGAATACTGCGTTTGACTGGACGCCTAATCACGCTGAAGAGTGGAGGCAGCTTTGCGAAAGTTTAAGTAGAGCGCCTTTACTAGCCGTGTTCGATCGAACAAAAGCAACAAAGGTGTCATGTGATGCATCGCAAAACGAAATCGGCGCAGCGCTATTGCAGTGCCACCAGGATACATGGAAGCCAGTCGCGTATGCCTCGCGGGCACTTACAGAGTGCGAACAATGTTACTCGCAAATTGAAAAGGAGGCCCTCGCGGTGGCATATGGATGCGAGAAGTTTAACCATTTTGTCTACGGTCGGCCGTTTATTCTAGAAACTGATCACCATCCTTTGATCGCCATCTCGCAGAAGGCCATTGGCGACATGCCCCCGAGGTTGCAGCGTTTTTTCCTGCGCCTTCTTCGTTATGACGTAAAACTTCAGTTCACACCAGGGAAGCAACTGCTTCTCGCTGACATGCTGTCACGTGCAACAACCGGACCCATCACGGGACCCATCAACGACGACACTGAAGTGCACGCAGTAAGTGTTGTTTCCTTACTTGTCACCGATAACACCTGGAAGAGGTTGGCTACGGAAACTAGTCGGGACGAAGAATTAAAGCAAGTTCTTGTGGACTTGGTGGCAGGAAAAGCACTCCAAGGCCATTGGAAATCTTTTGAAGGAGAGCTTTCTCACGTGAACGGAGTCATCTTAAAAGGGTGCAAAGTTGTAATTCCGGCTACGATGAGGAAAGAAACATTGGAACGCATTTATCAAGGTCATCTGGGCATTATTCAATGCAAATAACGGGCCAGGCATCTCGTCTTCTGGCCAGGAAGAAACCGTGACATAGAAACTTTCGCACAGGCGTGTTCTGCATGCAAAACGTACGCGTACAGACAGCCCCAAGAGCCGTTAAAGTTACGCCCAGTACCTGATAAACCGTGGCATCGTGTCGTCATCGATATTTTTGAGCATGGTGGACGGTGATACCTGTGCGTCTACGACGCGTTATCAAACTTTCCTGAAGTACAGCTGCTAAAAGATACTACCGCGAAGACGGTCATTCAAGTAACAAGTGCAATCTTTGCTAGATACGGCATACCAGTTGAAGTTTGTTCGGATAATGTCCCACAATTTTCTAGCCACGCTTTTGCTGCATTTGCCCGAAGGTACGACTTCAACCACTCCACTTCTAGCCCTCGGTACCCCCAGTCCAACGGACTGGCGGAAAAAGGCGTGCAAGTAGTTAAGAGGATTTTAAAGAAAAGCACTGAAATGAATCACGATTTTTGGCTTGGTCTTCTTGCCTACAGATCTACTCCAATGGAATCCGGACCATCACCTGGCGAAGTGCTTCAAGGAAGACTACTACGGACAACGTTGCCCGACGTCCGGCCCTGCCCAGGTCGCAGCATACAGAAGCATCGTCAGACCGACCGTTGCAGCCGACGACTACCACCACTCTACCCCCGAGACACGGTACGCATCAAAGAAGGGGAGTGGGCCACCAAAGGCCAAGTCGTTCAAGCTGCGACATATCCCCGCTCGTATAACATAATCACTGAAGACAGCACATTCTTGCGGCGCAATCGGCGACATCTGCAGCCTACAAGAGAAGCTTTTCGACAAAGAGGCCTTTGCGACTCCGAGGAAGACCTCCGCCAAGGGGCTGACGGAAGACCTTCACCATACAGAAGCAACAGTGCCGCCGAGTCACCGGCCACAACTGGCCACATTCCCGCCTCATCCAACGCTCCTGCATGCTTGCAGCAGAACCAAGAACCTGCGTTCAGAAGGTCAACTCGAGAGCGAAGGCCCCCACAGAGGCTTACTTATAATCGAAGCTTTGTGCAAGTTCCCTAAATGGCGTTCTCAATGTTCGTTTCTACTTATGTTCTTTCCTGTGTTTCTTTTTTTTTCCTCCTTTGAAAGAAAAGGGGATGTATCGTATCTGGCGCAGCGCTGGCTTCGCATCTATGGCACGTGTGACGTGACAGCTATCGGTATCGCCCATGACACATTGTGGTGAGGGAACACACCCTCTCCCACTTAGTGTATATATACACGGCTGTTGACTAAACGGGGACGCTTTCCGCTCCCCTCGCTTGGAGCCTCTGGTCATGTCTTGCCTGCAGCACCGCACGATACAGATCTCTTTCTGCGAAACATCATAGATCGGTTAAGCTCGCCAACTCCTGATCCTTCCCGGCGTCTCTTCTGTATGTCCGACAGAGCCCTGTACAAACGTAACTTGTGCCCCGATGCTGCTGACCTACTGCTGACCGCACCGGGGCACATTCAGCACACCATGCTTCAGCAACTCTACGACGCACCCACCGCTGGGCATCTCGGTGTTACTCGCACCTTTGACCGAGTCCGGCGCCGTTTCTTCTGGCCCGATCGCTACCGTTGTGTGCGCCGGTATGTGACTGCTTGCGACCTCTTTCAACGCCGGAAGCCTCCTTCCATGGCCCGAGCTGTGCTTTTACAACCCATTGATATTCCCACAGAGCCTTTCTGTCACATGAAACTCGACCTGCTTGGTCCTTTCCCTTTCTGTCCTAAGGGCAACGAATGGGTTGCGCTTCAACCGATTACGCCAGGCGCTTTGCTATTACGGGAGCTCTACTCACAAGTTGTTTATTTATTTATTTATTTATTGGTTTCTTCAAAGGCCTCTAGTTGACACATTACATGTGGGAGTGGGAGGATCCTTGACAAAGAATGATGCTACAAATTACAAAAGGGATATTTTCCATGAGCCGCTTGAATGCAAGTGGGTCAATGATAGTGGCAACTTTGGTGGGCCGGCATTCCAGTCTCGCGTTTCGAGCAGAAAAAATAATTGCTGAAAAGTCACGGTATGCGCTTGTGGAGGATATACTGTATCAGAGTGAGTGGTGCAAGCAATGCGATGTGCTCTTTTTATGTAGGGGCTGTCAATAGGCAAAGAATGGAAAATTTTATGAAACAGGTTAAGACGTGCTATTCCACGGCTTGAGGCTAGAGAGGGTAAGTTTATTTGGGCTTTTAGTGCTGAGATGCTTTATATCTACGAATAGGTTGACAAAATAAATCGTGTCGAGTGGTTCTCAACCGACTCGAGGGCGTTAATAAGGCTATTGTGGTGGGGGTCAAAAATATCATCGGCATACTACAGCTTGGGTGCACAAATGTTAGAAAAGCAAGTTGTATAGTAGAGGGAGGAGCAAGGAAAAAAGTTCCGGCGCAGATAACCTAGAGTATGATTAGCTGAATTTATTATGTGGTTAACATGACCGGTCCACATTACATCATGCGAGATATACACACCAAGATATTTGAATGAATTAGTTGCAATCTGCATGTTATTGACGCTAAAATTAGGCATATCGTAATTAAGAGGATGATGAATAGACATTAACACGGTTTTAGCTACATTTATTGACATGAGCCAAGTGTTATACCAGTTTTGTATGCGCGATAGGTCATTTTGAAACGTCGAATGGTCGGTCGGGTTAGTAACTGCTCGGTAAATCACGCAATCATCTGCGAAGAGTCGCATATGAGAAGAAATATTACAAGGCAGGTCATTGATGTCTATTAAGAAAAGGAGGGGACCAAGTATGGTACCTTGAGGTTCGCCTGAAAGCGTGGGTGTTAAGGATGAAGAGTGCGAGTTAGCGTATACCAACTGCTGACGGTTAGTGGAAAACCCTCGAATTCAGCTTAGAACACAAGGATGAATGTTAAGACAGGATAAATTAATTAAGAGACGACCGTGGGGGACCTTATCAAATGTTTCTTATCAAATGAATCTAAAAATATTCTCAGTCGGAATATTACGATCTAGGATTAAATGTAAGTCGTGCAAGAAAAGAGCAAGCTGGCTGTCACAGGAATAACTTTTGCGGGAACCATGTTGACTTGGGGGGGGGGGGGTGAAACAAATTGACGGATGTTAGAAAATTTGCAATATGCGAGTATAAAATATGTTCCATTATTTTACAAAACACGCTTGTTATGGAAATAGGGCGGTAGTTACTCGGTGAGCATCGGCTTCCTTTCTTGAAGACTGGGGTGATTTTGCCCACCTGCCATTCATGTGGAATTGAAGCGCTGTTAAGCGATTCCTGGAATAAGAGTGATAAAAACAGGTGGCACACATGTTTTATATGTTTTACCACTTTGGCATCGATACCGTCTACTGCCGTGTATGACGAGTTCTTCAATGATTCAATTACTTTGACCATGCCACTGTGATCAAATGTGATATTTTGCATGAGCGGATACGTGAAGTACAGTGGAACGGGCAAGCCGTCAGGTAATTAATTAATAAAAAACGATATAAATGTTGTATTAAGACGATCTGCGCCCGCAGTCTCAGGGATTGGAAGTCCGGAGTTATTGTTAACTGAAATCATTCCATTGATTAGGATTATTAGTTTTCGAAAATCGCTTCAAGTTAATTTGTAGCATAGCTGGTCAAGTGGTAGAAAGAAGCGTATTTAGTTTGAGAGGCTAACTTGCCAAATCCTTTCTCGATTGCGTAATAGTTCTGCAATGTGGAAGAAGAATTAGATTGTTTGGCGTCGCGGATTTCAACCTACACAACGTCATCCTGCACCACGGTGCTTTCCATCAGCTTCACAAGGATTGCGGACGCTGCTTCTTGTCAAAGATCATTGACAATATCCTCCTCCTATTCTCTACTGAGCATCAAGTAGCCACTGCTTACCATCCGCAGACTAACGGTCTCACAGAGCGACTGAACAGAAGGCTTACCGACACGCTATGTTCATTTCTCCAGACCACCATGATTGGGACGTTGTTCTGCCGTATGTCGCCTTCGCGTAGAATTTGTCCCGCCGTGACACTGCAGGTTACTCCCCGTTTTATCTACTGTTTGGTCGGGATCCCGCTTTGCCGCGGGACACTGTACTTCCACAACTCACCCAGTCGCACACTGCTTATGGTTGCGATGCGATTTCTATGGCAGCACAGGCCCGTCAGATTTCCCGCGCTCGCCTTATTGAATCCCTGGCTTCTCTCAAGTTCCGTTACAGTACGTAACATAGGAACGTGCAGTATTTGCCTCGCACCCTCGTGTTCCTGTGGTCATCATCTCGTCGTGTGGGCCTATTGGAAATATTTCTGTCACAATAATAAGGTCCCAAGCGGATCCTGCGACAGCTTTCGAATGTGATGTACGAGACTGCTCCCGAAGAGCCAGGCGCATCCTCCGTACGGCGAAGAACCGATGTTGTTCATGTCTCTCGTTTAAAGCCCTACGTGCGTGCCTTTGCATGGCCATCATCGCTTCCGCCGGGTCGGCGCTCCAATTGCGGCGGCTTGGCGTCCCGATGCGGAACAAGGGCGTGCATGCAGGCAAGGGACGAAGAGGAAGAGTTGTTGCTGGGCGGCTTCGGCCGACATGTTCTAGCGCCAGCTGGTGCCGTGAGCACTCCCCTTGCATAAAGAACATTCGTGCTTGTCTCCGCCTCTCAACAATATTTATATTCTTTCAGGCGAGCTATTTCCTGGCCCTGCACTGACACTGTCTGTTCGCTGTTTTTATTGAATATCATGACACAGAATCTATAACACCAAATTGCAGACTTAAATTCTCGCCTTCCTGTCCACAGATATTAGGCAGACATTGCACATCACTTTCCTTAGCTAGCAACATAATTTCGTCCGCATAAAATAAGCCTGGAAGCTGCTGCTGTACTATTGCACTCGCATGTATGTATGATAGATTAAACCCGATAGTAATTCTCTCTAGGGCTTTTTCTATCCGCACCATGTACATCTTATACAGAAGTGGGGACAATGGGCACCGCTACCTCACAGATGGATGGATGTGGATGGATGTTATGGGGGTCTCCTTTGGAACGGGGCGGTGGGTTGCGCCGCCAAGATATTGTTATTATACTGCCTAATCCCCTACCTAGGTTAAAAAAGAAAAAAAAGAAGCACACTACGAACTTTAACAACCATATTTTCTGACCCCCTATTGCGAACATTGCTTTTGTACGTTTCTGGTTTTTGTCGTTTCCCTACTTTTCTTCCGCCAATCCTCCAATCGCCTCTTCACCCAATCGCCTTTTCCCCTGCTCTCGCTGAACCCAAGGGCTTCAAGGAGGCCAGTGGTGCCTAAATCGGCCACTGGGCAAATGTGTTCACATTCTAATAAACATGCTCCATCGTTCCCCTAGCTTTACCGCAGCAAGCACATGCTTCTTCTTCCTTCTAATATCTCGCTTTATAGGTGCGTCTTCGAAGGCATCCTGATCTCGCTTAGAAAAGTAATGAGCTTCACTTTGAGCCATCATAATTGTTTCCTTCCTGTTTTCGTGTTTTCCTCTTAAGTACTTACTCATGGCAGGTTTCTTTTTCATTGCCGCCACCCATGAGATTATTTCAGCCTCTCTGACTTTCTGCTTGACGTTCTTTGTGGCTGTGTTGGCCCCCCTACAGACCGCACACTTGCTGATAAGCTTCCTAGTCCTTTTCCTTCACTGTGAATCAATCTTTTTCTTCTAGAGATACTTCAACACTGTCCCAGCTCATTTACTTTCTTCCAGATTCCTCAATCATTCTTCATACTCAATTTTACTGCGACACTTCAAAACTAGTCCAGCCCGTACCATCTTGCACAGCTTCATTTGTAATCTTCCCGTGAGCGCCCAATGTGAGGCGTCCCACTGACCTTTGGCTAAATTGGATTGGATAAACTTTCATAAAGGTCCTGCAGGACGCGTTTCAGCGCGCAGCGGACGTCTCCCACGCAGGGACTGACAGGGAGTGCCTGGCCGCTGCACGGGCCTGTTAGACAGCCTTTTCTGGCCTTGTAGTAGCGGGCTTTGTAGGATATTTTCCCAGTTGTCCGAGGTAGAGTCCGGCGGAGCGCTTCTACACTGCCAGAGCACGTGTGCGAATGTCTCCGTGTCGCCGCACGAGGGGCACGCGTCGTCGGGTGGGACGTTGGGGGGAGGATGTGTAACGTGACGGGGTTTGGATAGGTATCTATCTCTAACAAGAGTTGCCTTAGCGCCTGCGCCAGCCAATTTGAGGTGTGAGCGGGAAGGAGACGTGGTCCCAGGTAGAAGCGTTAAGTATTTCGTGGTACGTTAGTGTGTCGTCTTTGTTCGCCTCCAACTCGTCGACACGCGGTCGGTAAGCGCGCGCGCAGCCTCATGGGCTCTCTAGTTGAGGTTGGGTGGGGCGCCCGGGATTCGACCCAGGAAGGGTGGGAAATCAGATGGCCCTGTGGTGCTTGAGGGTGCTCGGATCACCGTCTTGGAGGACGCGTAACGTCTGGTAGGAGGGGACTCCTCTCTCGAAGGCCAGTCTGCAGTCGCTAAATATTACCTCTCGCGAGTCGTCGCGCATTGCCAGGGCTATGGCCTCTAGCTTCGTTACCACGGGGTCGCGTGTGAGTACCGTGGCGGCATTTAGGGTCTCCTGTAAGGGCGAGTACGGTGCGGGTGTCCATATTGCCGCAGCGTTTATGATCTGCTGTTTAAGGAGAAGCATCGGATCCTGCAACGAGAGCCCGGGTCGGAACCCGATCATGCGGAGCGTGAAGCAGTCTTCCTCTTCGAGATACCGGCCGACTTTGTTGAGTACGACATCCCCGGCCACCTTACCCACGCACGACGTGAGCTAGATGGGGCGAAGGTGTCGACGCCAGGTGCCTTGCCCTACTTTGGAATGAGAATCATGTGGGTGAGTTTCTGAGCGTCGGGTAACTCGCCCCGTCACCCCACGTCGTTGATGGCGTCAATGAGATACACGACCGAGAGTCTCTGTTTCGCCGAGGCTTGTTGATTGTTGTTGTTGTTGTTGAGGCCTTGGACGGAATGGCCATTGAGTTCGTGGAGAGCCGGCGCACCTCTTCAACAAAAATTTCGGCGCCGGGGAGGGTCTTGTCTGTACCGGTGTATTCGGGATGTAGGGTCGGCGGGTTTGTGGGTATCGGTAGGTACTTTTGCACAAGGGTCTTGACGACGTAGTGTGGCCAAGCGGTACCTTTGGCCTGGTGAAGTACTTTAGTGAACGAGTGTCGCTGGTTCGTGCGGGTGTTGATGTCGTTGAGCAGGCGTTTGAGGAGGTTCCTCATCTCCCCGTTGCGGAGCTGTCGGTCGACCGTTTTACAGACCTCGTCCCACTGCCGTTGCGATAGGGTGCTGCTGTGTTCGATTATGCTCTTGTTCAGTTCTGCAATGCACTTGCGGGAGCTGCGGTTAAAACGGATCCTTGGGTCAGTAGAGATTGTTTGGCCTCGAGCAAGTGCTGTCCATCATGTGGCTGTCCATGTGGCTGTCCATCTTCTCGGTAGGCATGTCCTCACTGTTTTCGTGGCACATCCTACTACGTTACTACGTTAGCGTTCAGCTGAGCCGTCCACGTCTCGGGGTTCGGGGCAGTGTCAGGAGGGAATCGTTCTTCGCGAGTCTTGCGAAAGAGGTCCCAGTAGGCCCACGTGTACGACCTGGGCGCCCTGACGACGGTGCGTAAGTGCATGGCCAGTATGAGATGGTCGCTGCCAAGATCCTCCGCGAGATTGGACCAGCGGGCATCAGCTGTATTCCTCACGAAGCAGGAATTCGGGGTGGTGTCACTGCCCGTGGACGTGCTGATGCGGGTTGGGAACGTCTTGTCCAGCACTAGGGTGCGATCCAGGTCGTTCGCATGCTGCCACAGCGTGGTGCCCTTGGGGGGGGGGTCATACACGTAACCCTGAGTGCGATGCGCAGGGTTAAAGACGCCAGCTGTCACGAGCGGGTTGGAGCCTGCAAAACGGATGGCTCTCTGGAATAGGCGTTGGATACGTTGACTGTAAGGGCGAGTACGGTACGGGTGTCATGTTGCCGCAGCGTTTATGATGTTTATGATCTGGTTTTAAGGACCAGATCATAAGTTGTCTGGGGCTGCTGTACATGCTGAGGACGCACACACTTCGTCGGGATGCGTCGCATTAGAGAATCTCCGTCATGAAGCTTTTCAGACCGGACGTGTCGAGGTCGTGCGCAAGGTAGATGAGCTTTTCAGCAATCAGCAGGGCGGTACCGCGTCCTCCCGCGTCGTCTGGTAACAACTGGTAGCCGGGGAACGTGGCGCTGTGTGTGAGAGTTTCTTGCAATAGGATTATGTGAGCCTTCGCGTCGTGTCTGCGGAGGTATTGGTGCAGGGAGGCTTTCCGCGCAGTGAAAGACTTTTGCAGTTCCACTGCCAGATGCGGAACACTTCGTCTGTCCTGGCGGTCTTGATGCTTGTGGGGCTCGGCCACGGTGCCCGGCAGTTCGAAGGGGGTTACGTTTGGGGTTGGAGTAGGCGCGGCGTGTTGTGGCGAGAGCGGCATACCCGCAGCAATGGCAGGGTCTACGCCGTTTTCGAGATATGGTTCGACTGCCCCCAACCGATTAACGTGGGCTTCCAGGGTAAACTGTACGAGGGCCATAGTCTCTTTTGGAAAGCGGAGGCTCTCTCCAATTCCTGAGAGCGTACTTTACTCTAGTCTAACTCGGGTTATACTCCCACAAGTAACGCTGGAAGAAGTAACGAAAGCCTTGGGAGCTATGCAGAGGGGGAAGGCAGCTCAGGAGGATCCGGTAACAGCAGATTTGTTGAAGGATGGTGGGCAGATTGTTCTAGAAAAACTTGCCAACCTGTATACGCAATGCGTCATTGCCTCTAGCGTACCGGAACGTTAACATTTTTAATACATAAGAAAGGGGACGCCAAATGCATGAAAAACTATAGACCGATCTGCTTACTGACCGTTGCCTGCAAAGTATTTGTGAAGTAATCGCAAATATAATCAGGATCAGCTCAGACTTCTGTCAACTAAAGGACAAGGATACTCCACAATTGACCATATTCGCACAATTATTCTGGTGATATAGAAATGTGTGTAATATAAACAATCCTTATATAGAGCTTTAATTGATTACGAAAAAACGTTTGAGTCAGTCGAAACCTCAACAGTCATACAGGCATTACGGAATCAGGGTGTAGACGAGCCGTATGTGAAAATACCGAAAGATATCTGTAGTGGCTCCATACAGAAAGCATCAAAATCTCACTAAAAAGGGCGTCAGTAGGGAGATGTAATCTATCGAATGTTATTCAGAGCGTGTTTACAAAAGGTATTCAGAGACCTGGATTAGGAAAAATTGGGGATAAGATTTAATGTAGAATACCTTAGTAACTTGCGATGCGCTATTATATTGCCTTGGTTAGTAACTCAGGGGACCAACTGAAATGCATGCTCCCTGACCTGGACAAGCAAAGCAGAAGAGTGACTCTAAAAATGATCCTGCAGAAAACTGAAGTAATGTTTAACCTTTTCGGCTCTGGTGTCCTCAAATGAGAACAAGACATTAAAGCCACGGGTTGCGCCATAAACAAGCAAAACGAAACAAAAACAAAAACCCAAATAACTCGGCAGGTATCTCCATCGCCATGAACATAAGTTCTCGTGCGCTCGCGTTTGCCAGAGCACCGGCAAGAAACAAGATGAAAGACAACGTCGAAGCTGAACCAAGTAAGTGCGTTTTCTTTTTTTTTTACTTGCGAGGCACCGTCACTGGAGAGTTGAGAATTTAGGAGAATGTTTTTGACTCCCTATAGAAGACGTAATTATTTAAAACATCCCACACGGATGCGTAGTTGAGTCACCCCATGCATAATTATGTGTGTACTCATTTGAATACACGAGGGCTGAGTGGGTGCCGCATCTCGCATGTTGGGCTAGGGTGGCGCGTTGAAGTAAAGCGACTTCTGTTTATTTTTCAGGCACCGGAATGAAACCTGACTTCGACTCAGCGACTAGGGCCCGCAGGTCTTGATTTGTGCCGCTCGAAGACGCAGATGAAATGTTCGCCCAACTTGATAATGCAAATTTATCAGACGTTGGGGGGAATGAAGAATATCACGAAGATGACGACTTCATTCCCGAAGAAACAGGAACCGATGACTGCGTCCTCGATTCGTCAGAAACTTCTGGATAATCAGATGAAGAGCAACCGTGTAATGAAATCTCATGGTCCAGAAGAGCCTTTGACAAACCATCTGCTGATTTTAGTGGAGTTGGTGACGAAAATGAGCATTGTCTTGACGAGCTGCCAAATCAGTACGAATATTTCTCGCGTTACGTGCCAAAGAACGTGTTCGTTCAGCTGGCTAACAAAACAAACTTGTATTTTGTGTTCAAAGAAGGAAAATCGGTTCAAACGAATGAAGAAGAAATAAGGAAGCTTATTTCTCTACACTTGCTAATGGGAGTCGTTAAATACCCCCGTCTGCGCTTATACTGGAAGCCATCACTGAAAATAGTGTATTGCCAGTAGCTCAAGTATTCGGAAATATACCAAACGAGACAACGGAAGATTGACGTCAGCAAGGAAGAAGTGCTAGCAGCGCATCTGGATCCACGCGCACACACCGCGTGAACTAAGCGGCTGTTTGTCTTCATTGACGGGTCGGCTTCTTTGACTTCTAAAACATCTCAGAATATGCAGGCAACACTGCAGCCTCAAGATTAGTAACGTTTACTGCATCGAAGCATGTTTGTAACATAGAAAATAAACTGCTACAAAAGATCCCGTTTTGTCTCTTCTACACCCACTGGGCACTCATGTCCTCATTGGAGGACATGATCCCAAACATTACATGAAACTAAACACAAACATTTGTTTATGAATTTCGGTTTCTTATGGGGGGGCGGCAAAGAACCGAAATAATATGGTAGAAAAAATAAAAGTGTGATAAAAAATTTGAGGGCCGAGAGGGTTAACAGTCAGAACAACTGTTTACGATAGTAGGGAGGCACTGGAAGTGGTAAGGGAATACATATACTTAGGGCAGGTAGTGACCGCGAATCCGGATCATGAGCCTGAAATAATCGGAACAATAAGAATGGGCTGGATTGCGTTTGGCAGGAATATCAGATCATGAACAGCAGGTTGCCATAATCCCTCAAGCGAAAAGTGAACAACCAACTGTGTCTTACCAGTACTCACCTACGGGGAAGAAACACGGAGGCTTACGAAAAGCGTTGTTCTGATGTTGATGGTGATGCAACGAGCTATAGAAAGAAGGATGGTGGTTGTAATGTTAAGGGGATAAGAAGAGAGCAGATTGGGTGAGGGAACAAACACGACTGAGGACATCTTAGTTGAAGTCGAGAAAAAGAAATGGGCATGGGCAGGGCATGTAATGAGGAGGAAAGATAACCGATGCTCATTAAGGGTTACGGACTGGATTCCAAGAGAAGGAATCGTAGCAGGGGGCGGCAGAAAGTTAAGCGGACGGATGAGATAAAGAAGTTTGCAGGGACAACATGGCCACGATTAGCACATGACTACGGTAGGTGGAGAAGTATGGGAGAGGCCTTTGCCCTGCGTTGTGCGTAGCCAGGCTGACGACGATGATGATTATGATGATGACGGACTCGGGTTTCAGTTCTGGTCGGGCGCGAGCGAAGGCGCATTTCTGGGGCGCGCTCTCGCCGTCGGCGCTACCGGCGCTACCAAGTTCCGGCAATGATGACGGGGCTACTGCATTGGTGGCGTTGTCGGCGGTGGGAATAATTGCGGCACGCGCGCTCCTGTCGTTTTGTAGTCCGGCAATGGCGGCCGTAAGTTTAAGGATTGTTTCTTTCACAGCGGTGTTTTCGCTTTTGAGTAACACTATCTCGGATGTGTTAGTGTGTGCATCGTGCTCTGGGAGGGAGCCCGACCTTACCGATGATGTGGTATCGTTTCTTCCCCGGACAACGTCCGTCCAAGTGAAGGTGCCTCGCTTCTTCCTGTTGCTCGTTGTGGGTGCCGGCGAGCTTGGCGATTGTTGACAGGAGGTCACGGGGTGGGATTGAGAAGGGAAGCCAGAACGGCACCCGGGCGTGGACCTGAAGCGAGAACCGGAGCGGTCCCAAGATGCGTCGCGTGGCGTACCACGAGAGCGCGCCCCAGGGACGGCTCCGGGGTCTCGATGCCTGCCTTGAGCGGCTCCAGGATCCTGGATCTGGACTGGGGTCGGTTGTTGTCAGAGGCCAGGTCACCTTCGAGGAGGTCCGCGTAGTCGTCTTCGGTGTTAGCGATGGCAGACTTGTGCACTGTAGCACAGTCGTTTTCGTTTCTCACTGAGCGCACTCCATCGCCGTCGTAATACCACGTATGGACTGCAGCATCCTTCCTTGCAGGCTTTGTCGGCGATGAAATGTGGGCCGCTGTATAGCTTACCTTTTATGCACAGTGGTGCTCCTGAGTGGGGTTCGGGGCACTACAGCCTCGGCAGATAACGTCCCCAGGGTTGGGGCACACGTCCGCGTGGGGGCAGAGTCGACCGCAGGCATAACATATATCGACCGGCCTGTGGTATAGCGTGCAGGTTATGAGCACCGACCCTATGCGCACGAAATTCGACACGCGATGGCCGTCGAATGCAACGATGACGGTGGTTGTGGTGCTTATACGCTTGGCGGCCAATGCCGGTGGCTTTCTGTCATTGACGATTTTCGAGTCAGCTTACAAGGGGAACACGATGATGCAGACGCTTAGCAAGTGGACTGCGGTGCCGCCTCGTAGGCGCTGATCTTGTGGTTTTTCTCTTCGATGCATATTTTCTTTATTTGCACGTCGCAGTTGCCATTTTCTATGAGCGGAGCGCTTGCCACCAAGATATGCTGCTTGTTGTTGGGACATAGCTTGTCCGACGCCATTGTGTGGCAATGGGGTCGGCAACAACTGCAGGGCCAACCCTTACTATGTTAAGTCTCCCACGAGGCCTTATAATAATGCGGATATCGTCTTTTGGCAATGGTGGCACTCTGCTCGCATGGATCATGGTGTTTTTGACCTTTTCGTTGCCGCGTGTC
Source organism: Dermacentor variabilis (assembly GCF_050947875.1). Classification (NCBI taxonomy): domain Eukaryota; kingdom Metazoa; phylum Arthropoda; class Arachnida; order Ixodida; family Ixodidae; genus Dermacentor; species Dermacentor variabilis. The sequence continues at coordinate 232,115,073 of NC_134570.1, forward strand.
TCAGTTCCTCCACGTTTCAACTCGACATATGGCGGAGTAGGGTTAACTCTCTCACGTTGGGCTGCGGCGCGGCGAAAGGTGCCTGTCTGCCAGCCTTGATCCCGGATGATTTCCTCCAGGGCAACATCCTCCACGGTCAATTGGCATTCCACATATTAGCACAAAAATTGCAGCCGAAGGGGGGGGGGTGCCGACGACTTGCAAGAGAGAGCAACACAAGAGATGCGGCGCTGCGCTAGCGAGCGCCACGTCAGAATAGAGGCTCCCCTCGTTAGGGCTAGTCAGGCGGCGGCCGAGCGACAATGGTAAAGCGGTTGTAGAAGGTAGAGATAAACACTCACAGTGCCCGGGAAAGTGTCCAAAGAGTGCTTGCAACTTTACGAAGCAGCTGTGCACAAAACGTCTAGCTGTATCGTGAAAAATTGCGAGGAAAATATTAGCGAAACTGTGCTATATTTTACTTTATTCTCGGGAGATTTTTCAGAGGAGGAAGCAAAAGCAGCTGAGGAAATTGGAGCCCGTTGTTATACTGTGCTTTCATATAGCGGCACAACAGGTCGCGTTGAGGCAGAAATTAAGAAGTAGCATAAGTGGTAGACCTTCTGAAGTCGACAGGCGTATTCCCAGGCTTGGCAGTTGCACATCACGTCAGTTCTTCGCGCAGACAATGGACCAATGTAGGAAGAGAGGCGACGACTTACGTCTATTGCTCCACACCGCGGTAATGGTTACTGCCAGAGAAGTGGTTCTGTATGCGAAAGGTAAAGGTTGGCACTATATTTTGAAGCCCTTAAGGGAGCACGGCTAAGGCGTTCATTCTAATCTCGCAGTTGAAAAACATCTTCGCTCAGGAACGAGATTCCTTCGAGCGCGTCAACGAGAAGGCAGCGCAGACAGTCCATATAACCACGAAGGTCACACGGTGGGGAAAATGAGGCGAAGGGGGCACCAGTGTGAGAACTGGAAAGCTACTGGGAGCACTCCGCCGGATTGTTGTCAGCAGGCTTAAGACGCTGTGTTAATCACAAAATTTGCAGGAAAATAAGCGCGATGCAAATTTCTAAAGCTCCAGTTCGTCGTCCAGCTAGGTTACACTCTTCTCATGTACACGTTTTACAGCGAAGCTGTGTAGCGCTACATCCCAATGTGTCTGTCGTCTCCACAGGCAAGCACTGGGGAGATGTGTGCGCCTGCCGCGCTTGGTTCCTTGAAGCACCAGCAGATGGCGCTAGGCTCCGTGCATGGAAAAGCTTTAAAAGATAGACGAATACCAGACAGTTGGCGACAAAGTAGAATGTATTTAATTTGTAAAGGTAACGAAGAGAAAGGTAGAATTCACCCGTATAGATCGTTGACCATTACAGGCTAGCAATGCAGGCAATCAAATTAAAGTTGCAAGCATGGGTAGACAATAATGGCATTTTGGGAAAACTTCAGAATGACTTCAAAATAGGTAGGCGTTTTGATGATCACTCATTTGTTATTGCCCAGTGTACTGAAATATGAAAAGTAGAAAGCAAACCGTTATATGTGCCCCTTTTACACATTACAGGAGCCTATGACAACGTAGACTGCAACATTTTGTGAGATATTCTGGAAGAAAAAGGCTTAGGTGTCGGTTGTCTACAGCTTTAGTGAGAGGTTTACTTAGAAATCACCATTTGCGTTGAACGGGTAGGGATGAGGAGCGAGGAGCAAGGATATATCAACAAGGGAGTGAGGCAGGCGTGCCGTTTATCCCCACTGCTGTTTATGATGTACATGGTGAGGATGGAGAGGGCGCTAGAAGGAAGTAATATCGGGTTTCATCTGTGATACGAACAGGCGGGTACAGTAGTAGAGCAGCAGCTTCCAGGTTTATTTTATGTGGATGACATTGTGTTGCTAGCTAACAAGCAAAGTGATTTGCAACGCCCGGCTTATATCCGTAGGCAGGAAGGCAACGTAGAACGACAGAAAGCTGAGCTAATTGGTAAGGATTCATTATGCAAAATAGAAGTGAGGCGTGCAGACAGGACACAAGAGTAGAGAAGTGGACAACACGAACGCCGACTATCAACTGAAGGGGGCACTGAGGCGAAAAAAGAAAGAACACACAAAATTTATCTGCGCATGCTCAGGAATGGTAACACCACGTGTCACTCGGGTACACGTACGGGCCTACGTGAGAGATAACTGTTAAGGTACTTAATCTCTTCCTTATGTAAAGTAATCGAAGGCTGACTCACGCACGCACTTCCACCATTATAGATATGCCATGCCTCTACCATAAGACGCGTATCTTCATTCTTATGCCTGTACAATATCACGCATTCATCTAACTCTGGCGTGCAGTTACAATATCGGCAATGTAGTGAAAGATTAGAAGGCGATCCAGCGGTTAACGACCTTTTATGTTCCATTAGCCTCTGATTGATACACCGTCCCGTTTGCCCTACGTAGAACTGGCCACAGCTAAGGGGAATTTTATAAACCACAATCATACGACAGACAGTAAAACAGTCGTTCTTATTGTGCTTCACTGGACAAATATCTGTTAGCTCTTTGCCTGTTACCCGCTCCTTTTTATTCTGTGCGGCAGCGCATATCTTACCTAGCTTATTGGGAGCAGTGAAAGCAACATTAACATCATATCTACTAGCAACTTTTTTAAGCCTGCGCGACACTGAATGAATATACGGAATAGCCACTACTCTTTTTTGCTATTACTGCTTACTGTAATCACGTCCGTCCCTCTCGAAACCGACTTCTTTAGACGCTCAGCCACAGTGGCCACCGCTACACTAGGATACCCTGCTTCTAATCGGCGCCGGACCTGCGCATTAAAACTGGCGCTCATTTTGTGCATGCAGGACCTCGTGAGGGAAGAGTTAAAGCAAGACATGGCAATTCCGTTTTTTACTAATTTAGAATGCTTGGATTGAAAGTTTCCAACGGCTTCGAAGATCTTGGGGAGTACTGCCAACAAATATGATTTTGTTCGAAGATCAAGGAAATGTCAAGGAACTGAATTTCGCGTCGCTGAGGAAATTCCTTGGTAAACTTTAATCCTCCCCCATAAAGATTAAATTGCTCACTTACTGAGGTAGCAGCGGAATCGAATTCTTCCCTATTACAGAAAATCAGGTAATCATCAACGTAACGAAATATCTTGATAACACTATCACCTAAGGCTTTCTCTAAGCAGTTGTCAACCTTACTCAGGTAAATGTTGCTAAGGATAGGGGCAACCTTTGAGCCAATACGAATGCCTGATTTCTGCAGAAAAACGCCATCTCTCCACCCAATCAGCGTCGACTTTAAGTACATTGAAAGAATTTCTAGAAAAGCTCCCGTGGAAACACCGCATCTGTCAATAAAAGCCGACTCTTGCACTTGTTCTTTAATGCACTCATTTACGGAATTTAGCAACCCGTCATGCGGCAAGGAATAACACAGGTCTTCGATATCCATACTAAAAGCTGTACAATCACCAGGATATTCCTCTCTCAAATACTGAACTAGTGCCTGAGAATTACGGAGGCAAAAGGGGTCTGAAAAAACTAGAGAAGCTATGCAGTTCTGTAGGCAACTAGCGACGCAGACCTGCCACGTCCCTTTCTCTGACACTATAGCACGAAAAGGAATTTCTTGTTTTTGGCTCTTGGCCGAGAAATACAGTTCTAAGGTGAGGGATTTAGCTTTCTTGACATTACAGACAAGCCTATCAAGATTATGTCTTGACAAGAGGTCAACCGCACGTTGCCTAACTACCGAAGGCTTGAGTTTTACTGCTGCAAATTCTTTTCTATGGCTGAAATCGCTTTTTCTGAGAACATGTCATCTGGCATAATTACGAAATAACCTTCCTTGTCATATAATACTGGTCTAAGTTTATGCTCCACAAGGTAATCAACTAACGGTCGGACAGGGCCAGGGGTCTTAAAATGAGAATCTGATTGTTTAATGCTAGCAATGCAATCCATAATACAGCGTGAGCGTTCTTCTTCCGGAACGAACCTGGTTATGCAACGCGGTATGCTTAAAACGTCAACGTGTTTTACGTTAGGCTTAAAACAGTGCTTAGGACCTAAAGCAAGGGTTCTTCTATGGTTATCAGTCACGATGGCATCTGCAAGAACCAGTACGTTATTTGACGGTGAATTATTAGAAAGGTGTTTCCTCTTACTTTATTGAAGCTCCGGAAGTTTCATCCTCCATAGGAAGTCCGCATGTTGCACGGCTAACTTATTCAATTGGCGTAGGGGCTGTTCCAATGGCGACCGTCTCCCGGGGCCGCGCAACGGACCCTTAGACACTCCTGGTAGAACCTAAGTTGGCGCCAAGATTCAGCGGAAAGAATAGCTCCAATCCTCCTGGCATGCCCTGTTGATGGTTGAAGAAAGCCGCACATCATTTGAACTTCCAATGGGACGACACGATTACGACTAAACCACGACATGGTTCAAGCGCGGAACATACATTTAGCAATTAGGGAAGCTAACGAAGCAGGATTGTGCAGATAAGTAGGGGAACATGGAAAAGGGCTCAGAGTACTAGAAATGAAGCTTAGAACGACAGAAAGCTGAGCTAGTTGGTAAGGATTTATTATGCAATATCTAGTACTGCATTATTCATTATCTTGTACTCTGAGCCCTTTTCCATGTTCCCCTACTGATCTGCACAATCCTGCTTCGTTAGCTTCCCTAATTACGATATGTATGTTCCGCGCTAGAACCATGTCGTGGTTTAGTCGTAATCGTGTCGTCCCATTGGAAGTTCAAATGATGTGCGGCTTTCTTCAACCACCAACTGGGCATGCCAGGAGGATTGGAGCTATTCTTTCCGCTGAATCATGGCGCCAAGTTAGATTCTACCAGGAGTGTCTAAGGGGTCCGTTGCGCGGCCATGGGAGACGGTCGCCATTGAAACAGCCCCTACGCCAATTGGAATAAGTTAGCCGTGCAACACGCGGACTTCCTATGGAGGATGAAACTTCCGGAGCTTCAACAAAGTAAGAGGAAACACCTATCCAATAATTACCCGTCAAATAACATACTGGTTCTTGGAGATGCCATCGTGGGTGATAACCATAGAAGAACCCTTGCTTTAGGTCCTAAGCACTGTTTTAAGCCTAACGTAAAACCCGTTGACGTTTTAAGCATACCGCGTTGCATAACCAGGTTCGCCCCGGAAGAAGAACGCTCACGCTGTATTTCGGATTGCATTGCTAGCATTAAACAATCAGATTGTCATTTTAAGACGCCTGACCCTGTCCGACCGTTAGTTGATTACCTTGTGGAGCATAAACTTAGACCAGTAATATATGACAAGGAAGGTTATTTCGTAATTATGCCAGATGACATGTTCTCAGAAAAAGTGATTTCAGCCATAGAAAAGAATTTGCAGCCAGTAAAACTCAAACCTTCGGTAGTTAAGCAACGTGCGGTTGACCTCTTGTCAAGACATAATCTTGATAGGCTTGTCTGTAATGTCAAAAAAGCTAAATCTCTCACCTTAGAACTGTTTTTCTCGGCCAAGACCCATAAACAAGAAATTCCTTTTCATGCTATAGTGTCAGAGCAAGGGACGTGGCAGGTCTGCGTCGCTAGTTGCCTACAGAACTGCATAGCTTCTCTAGTTTTTTCAGACCCCTTTTGCCTGCGTAATTCTCAGGCACTAGTTCAGTATCTGAGAGAGGAAAATCCTGGTGATTGTACAGCTTTTAGTATGAATATCGAAGACAGGTATTATTCCTTGCCGCATGACGGGTTGCTAAATTCCGTAAATGAGTGCATTAAAGAACAAGTGCAAGAGTCGGCTTTTATTGACAGATGCGGTGTTTCCACGGGAGCTTTTCTAAAAATTCTTTCAATGTACCTGAAGTCGACGCTGATTGAGTGGAGAGATGGCGTTTTTCTGCAGAAATCAGGCATTTGTATTGGCTCAAAGGTTGCCCCTATTCTTAGCAACATTTACCTGAGTAAGGTTGACAGCTGCTTAGAGAAAGCCTTAGGTGATAGTGTTATCGAGATATTTCGTTACATTGATGATTAAATGATTTTCTGTAATAGGGAAGAATTCGATTCCGCTGCTACCTCAGTAAGTGAGCAATCTAAACTTTATGGGGGAGGATTAAAGTTTACCAAGGAATTTCCTCAGCGACGTGTAATTAACTTTCTTGACATTTCCTTGATCTTCGAACAAAATCATGTTTGTTGGCAGTACTCCCCAAGATCTGCGAAGCCGTTGCTAAACTTTCAATCCAAGCATTCTAAATTAGTAGAAAACGGAATTGCCATGTCTTGCCTTAAGTCTTCCCTCACCAGATCCTGCATGCACGAAATGAGCGCCAGTTTTTATGCGCAGGTCCGGCGCCTATTAGAAGCAGGGTAACCTTGTGTAGCGGTGGCCACTGTGGCTGAGCGCCTACAGAAGTCGGTTTCGAGAGGGACGGACGTGATTACAGAAAGCAGTAATAGCAAAAAAATAGTAGTGGCTATTCCGTATATTCATTCAGTGTCGCACAGGCTTAAAAAAGTTGCTAGTAGATATGATATTAATGTTTCTTTCACTGCTCCCAATAAGCTAGGTAAGATATGCGCTGCCGCACAGAATAAAAAGGAGCGCGTAACAGGCAAAAAACGAACAGATATTTGTCCAGTGAAGCACGGCAAGAACAACTGTTTTACTGACTGTCGTATGGGTGTGGTTTATAAAATTCCCCTTAGCTGCGGCCAGTTCTACGTAGGGCAAACGGGACGGTGTATCAATCAGAGGCTAATGGAACATAAAAGGTCGTTAACCACTGGATCGCCTTCTAATCTTTCGCTACATTGCCGAGATTGTAACTGCACGCCAGAGTTAGATGAATGCGCGATATTGTACAGGCATAAGGATGAAGTTACGCGCCTTATGGTAGAGGCATGGCATATCTATAATGGTGGAAGTGCGTGCGTGAGTCAGCCTTCGATTACTTTACATAAGGAAGAGATTAAGTACCTTAACAGTTATCTCTCACGTAGGCCGGCACGCGTACCCGAGTGACACGTGGTGTTACCATTCCTCAGCATGCGCAGATGAGTTTTGTGTCTTCTTTCTTTTTTCGCCTCAGTGCCCCCTTCAGTTGATAGTCGGCGTTCGTGTTGTCCACTTCTCTACTCTTGTGTCCTGTCTGCACGCCTCACGTCTATTTTGCATAAGGAAGGCAACAATTTAGGTTTTAAATTTAGTGTTAGAAAATCAGGTTTCATGGTTTTCAATGAAAACAGTGCACAGACAGTGGCTATACATGGCCAGGAAATACCTCGGGCAAGAGAATATAAACACCTTGGTATATAGGTAAACGAAGGCAATTAATTTATGAAAACACAGGAAAACGCAATAACATTGAAGGAAAAGAGAAATGCAGCCATAATGAAGCACACAGCGCTATCGGGATACAATAGTTACGATTCGCTCCGGCATATGTAGAAAGGTGTAATGGCTCTAGGGCTTACGTTTGGAAATGCGATTGTTTGCATTAAATCATTGATACAATCAGGACTCGATGGGAAACAAAGGCCAGTGGGACGCCTCGCATTGGGCGCTCAAGGGAAGACTACAAATGAAACAGTGCAGGTTGACATGGGCTGGACTAGTTTTGAAGTCAGAGAAGGTCACAGTAGAACTGGTTATTAAGAAGGACTGAGGAATATGAGGAATTGTGGCATGGCCACAATTAGTACATGACCGGGGTTGTTGGAGAAATATGGGAGAGGCCTTTGCCCTGCAGTGGGCGTAACCAGGCTGATGATGATGATGATGATGATGATGATGAATATGAAAGAAAGTAAATGGGCTGGGAGTGTGTGGAGGTATCTGTACATGAAAAAAAACATTGATTCACAGTGGAGGAAAAGAACTAGGAAGCTTACCAGCAAGTATGCGGCCTGTAAGGTGCGCAACACAGCAACAAAAAACGTCAAGCGGAAAGTAAGGCTGCAATAATTTCATGGGTGACGGCCAGGGAAACAAAACCTGCCTACTTAAGAGGAAGAAATGAAAATTCGGAAAGAAACAATTTATGATAGCTCAAAGGGAACTGATTACTTTTTGAAGTGAGATTGGGATGCCTTGGAACACGCACCTATAAAGCGAGGTATAAGAAGGAAGAAGAAGTGTCTGCTTGCTGCGGTAAAGCTAGGAAAATCATGGAGCATGTTTTATTAGAATGTGAAGACGTCTGCCCAGCAGTCGATTTAGGCCCCACTGGCCTCCTTGAAGCCCTTGGGTTCCGCGTAAGCATTTCAAAAGTAAACATGTCCGCAATAGAGATTAGTAAGAGGTGATTGGAAGATTGCTGGAAGAAAAGTAGGGAAACGACAAAAAACGAGACGTACAAAAGCAAGGCTCGCAATTGGGGATCAGAAAATTTGGTTGTGGAAGTTCATATACATTCTTCTTCATCATCATCATCATCATCATCATAATCATAGTCGTCGTCGTCGTCGTCATCATCATTTTCTTCTTCTTCTTCTTCTTCTGCTTCTCCTTCTCCTTCTTCTTTTCCTTCTTCTTGAGCCTGGTTACGCCCACTGCAGGGCAAATGCCTCTTCCATACTTCTCCGACTACCCCGGTCATGTACTAATTGTGGCCATGTTTTTTCCCTGGAAACTTCTTAATCTCATCCGCCCACCTAACTTTCTGCCAACACCTGCTGCGCTTCTCTACTCTTGGAACCCAGTCCGTAACCCTTAATGACCATATGTTATCTTCCCTCCTCAACACAAGTCCTGCCCATGCCCATTTCTTTTTCTTGATTTCAACTAAGATGTCATTACCTCGCGTTTGTTCCCTCACCCAATCTGCTCTTTTCTTATCCCTTAACGTTACACCCATGATGCTTTTTTCCATTGCTCGTTGCGTCCTCCTCAATTAATGTAGAACCCTTTTCGTAAGCCTCCAGGTTTCAACCCCGTACGTGTGTACTGGTAAGACACAGCTGTTATACACTTTTCTTTTGAGGGATAATGGCAACCTGTTCTTCATGATCTGAGAATGCCTGCCAAACCCACCGCAGCCCATTCTTATTCTTCTGATTTTTTCAGTCCCATGATCCGAATCCGTAGTCACTACCTGTCCTAAGTATATGTATTCCCTTACCATTTCCAGTGCCTCGCTACCTATCGTAAACTGCTGTTCTCTTCCGAGACTGTTAAACATTAGTTTTCTGCAGACAGACAGACAATGAACTTTTATTCAGGTCCTGAGGGACTAGCCGGTGGTGACCCGTTGGGGCCCCCGGCTCGCCGCTGGCTGCTCCCATGTCGGAATCGGGAGGCCAAGCCTCTCCGCTCTTTCACGGGCCCTCTGCAGATTAATTTTATACCCACCCCTCGACTTTGCCTCTCCAGGTCCGTGAGCATGCATTGCAGTTGGTCCCCTGAGTTACTAAGCAAGGCAATATCATCAACGAATCGCAAGTTACTAAGGTATTCTCCATTAACTCTTATCACCACCAATAACGAAATGCCACAAGCGGTATCATGTGAACCTACACCCAGCATCAGCAGCGCTGTACCATCAACATCCGCTGAGAAGGAACCGGCACACAAGAGACGAGCGATCGAGAAACTGAAGGAGCGCAAGCTCAACGACCGGGTGGGCAACCAGAAACACAAGGTCGACCAAATCGAGGAACACCTCGATGGGCTCGAAGATTATATTAAGACAACGTTCACCAAGATGATTAACGACAGGTTCGCCGCCATCGAGCGGACGTGTCAGCAGTTAACGAACGCAATACAGCAAATAACGCAGCAGTGCAATCAGCAACAATCATGGCCGCTCCAGGAACAGCAACAACTACAGCAGTGAGGGGTCTCGTGACCTGGCACTGGAACTGTAACGGTTTCGCTAGCAAGAAGGCAGTCTTGCACCAACACATAACACAAGTAGCAGGCAAGCCAGATATAGCCATGATATAGCCATGATGACTCGCACTGATGCAGTGTAACTACCCGGTTATCGGGTATACGCCAAGTCTCCAAAGGTCAGCGGCGGTAGAGGGATATGCGCATTGGTTCGCAAGGGACTCACCTTCATTGAGCACGAGTTGCACAATAGTAAAATTGAATACACTCTCATCGAGGTCGTTACGGGCAAGAAACAAAAGAACAGCACCTTTCTGCTTAACGTCTACAGTAGGCCTTCACACTGGAAGCAAAAATTCAAGACCCTCCTTCACAGAGTCAGCAACGTGGCGGAGACTCACAGGCTCGTCGCCTGCGGGGACTTCAACGCGACACACCCGGCATGGGGATATAACAAGCAATTAGCCCAGGAGCGAGACCTGTTCCAAGACGCATTAAACCAGGGCTTTAGCCTCATCACAGACCCGACTGATCCTACAAGGATTGGGAACTCTGTCTCCAGGGATACGACGCCGGACCTCACGTTCGTGAAGAACGAGGAGAAGGGGAATATCTCCTGGCGCTACACGGGGTCAGAGCTCGGCAGCGACCACTACATCGTAGAGGTCATCATACCGGAAGAGGTCAAAACCTCGTAGGACACCAGAAAACATAATTTTACGGATTGGGATGCCTTCCGTAGCCTGCTACCAGCGCAGATGGAGGAAATCGTGAACATAGAAGAATGGTCAGCCCACATCGCGGGGAAGGTCAAGGAGGTGACCAAAATCATAGAAACGGATGAGCAGGTCGACAAGGTTGACAGCCACCTCGCGCACTTATTCGAAGCAAAGCAATCTATCCTAAACAGGCGGAAGAAGCAACGACTAAATCGGCGCCTAAGGAAGAAGGTGGCGGGGCTAAATCGTGCCATCGAAGTTCATTGTTGGCTGCTCTGCACGCAACAGTGGAAGGAAATCTGTAATGCTGCGGACGGGAAGATGCATTGCGGCAAAACATGGAACTTGATGCGGCATCTGCACGACGAGACTAAAATAAAATCCCACCAACGCGACCGCCTCGCAAAGATCATTCACAGAGCAGTCAAGGAAAACGGGGAAACTGAAGTAATCAGACGCATAAACAGCAAGTACCTTCCGGTTACACCCACGGAAAGGCATCCCGAGTACGGTGGTCAAGCAAACGAGAAGCTTGACCGCGACATCAGCGTCGAGGAGGTGCGAGCGGCCCTGCACGAACTAAACAGCAAGTCGGCGGCCGGCCACATCTCGAATAGAGCGCTCAAGAACCTCAGCGATGAGGCCATCGAAAACCTCACCGGTTACTACAACATGTGCTGGAGTGCGGGGTCACTGCCCGAGCAGTGAAAGACTGCCAAGACCATCCTCATACCCAAACCAGGCAAGCCGCCGAACACGGACAACCTCCGGCCCATCTAACTCAGGTCCTGCGTGGGCAAAGTGTTGGAGCACGTGCTCATGTGTAGGTGGCAGGATTACCTGGAGGAGTCGGGGCTATACCCCACCACGATCATCGGGTTTCGGCGTTCCCTCAGCACCCAAGACGCGATGATTCTGTTGAAGAAAGATATCATTGACGATGGCACCCTAACGAAAGACAACAAGGCCATTCTGGGGCTGGACCAGCCGAGCGCCTTCGACAAGGGGAAGCACTCTGCGATCCTAGCCCAGGCGTCCCGACTCAACATGGACGCAAGAACGTACAATTACATCAAGGACTTTCTGACGGGGCGAACTACCGAGCTCTGCGCCGGCGATCTACGGCTCCAAGAGAAGAGGCTCGGCAGTGTCGGGACCCCCCAGGGCTCGGTCATCTCGCCGTTGTTATTCAACCTCGTTATGATCAGAGTGGATAAACGACTCTCTCGCGTCGAGGGCGTGCGGCACACCATCTACGCCGATGACAACACGCTGTGGGTTCCGGGAGGCAGCGATGGTCACAATGAGAGCACACTACAAGAAGCCGTCGACGCGATCGAAGACCAGCTGAACGGTTCCGGTGTGATCTGCTCACCGAGCAAATCAGAACTGTTGGTGTTACTACCGAAGTACGTCAGACGTAACAAGAGCGAAGCGAGGGATTACGAGGCCATCAAGATCGTTACGAGGAACGGCCAGGTGATCCCGGAGGTCGACAAAATCTGGGTGCTCGGCATAATTATAGACAAGCGACGGGGCAACGGCGATACTATTTCCCGCCTTACAGCCAAGATTACCAACGCAATACGTCCCATTAGACGGGTCGCCAACCGCAAGGCCGGCATGAAGGAGGAAAGCTTGATTCTGCTTGTGCACTCCTTCGTAATCAGCCACGTCACCTACGTTGCAGCCTTCCACAACTGGATGCAATGTGAAAGGAATAAAATGAACGCCCTGATACGACGAGCTTACAAGGCGGCGCTCGGACTATTCGAGTGTACGAACACCAACAAGCTCCTGAGCCTGGGGGTACACAATACCCTCGAAGAAATTGCGGAAGCGCAACGGACCGCCCAGTTGGAGCGGCTCTCTATGACCGAAGCCGGCAGGCGCATACTTCAATACTTGGGCTACACGCCCCGAGCGAAAACGGCGAGTAGCGACTTTTCTGTCCCGGACGGAACCGAGCGCCGGATTCGGGGGGACCTCATCCCGAGAAACAAGAACCCGGAGTATAACAAGGAGAGAAGAGCGGCGAGGGCCAAGGCCCTCATCGACTTTCATGCCAAGGACGAGCACGCAAGGTTCGTGCATGCGGCAGAATACCAGGGAGACTGCGCGGCGTTCGTAGCTACCGTCATCGAGGCGTCGTCCGGCGCGACGAGGGCAGCGGCGAGCTTACGGGTCCGCGAGGCGTGTCAGGCGGAGGAGGTGGCCATTGTCCTGGCCATTGCCGACCACGGGTGCCAGACGGTGTTGTGCGATTCGCGAAGTGCAGTGCAGAATTATGCAAAGGGCAAAGTGTGTGCTGAGGCTGTGCGCGTTCTGTGCTCGGCTGACCTGCAACGAGAGAATCGGTATGTTAGAATCAAGTGGTTCCCGGCGCACGCGGGCAACGATGCGTCCGAGAAGCACGATAATCACAACGAGACGGCACGCGCAGTGGCACGAGCGCTAACCAACCGCGCGGCTGCAACCGACCGTCCAACGTGGTGTAGTGCCAAGGACCGCATGATGACGTTCAACGAACTTACACAGTTCCACCGCCTGGCTCGAAGGACTTTGCCACCCCCGCACCCGGGGCTGAGCCGAGCGGAGGCGGTGCTGGTCAGACATTTGCAAACTGGTTCTTTACCCATCCCCAGTCCTAATGACTCATCCATACCCGAAATTCTATGGGAGTGATTTGTTCCGCCTGTGCCAGCGGGAGAGGGCCACCCTGACGCACATCCTATGGGATTGCACCAAGTTCCCCGATGAAGCTTCGACAAGTACAACGATTCTGCCACGACTCGCGGCTGCGGCGGAATGCTACGACCACGAAAGCCAAACCTGGGCCGTCCAGCAGGTCTCGGCGGCTCTTGAAAAACAAAGGCCGAGCGAAACCGACGGAACGTTGCCCCTCAGGGCGACCGACCGCGGGAGTAACACGCGCTGGAGTTGACTAGAGACCACCCGCTGAGAAGACGTCAGGGCCCGCGTCACGGCGCCATTTAGTCATGGTGTCGTTCTGCAGGCGACTACATGAAAGTTGTTTCTCTCTCTCTCTATCACCAATTCGTCCCAATCCATGTCTCTGAATACCTCCTGTAGACACGCTGTGAGTAGCATTGGAGCGATCGTATCTCCCTGCCTGACGCCTTTCTTTATTGGGATTTTGTTGCTTTCTTTATGGGGGACTACGGTGGCTGTGGAGCCGCTATAGATATCTTAGAGTACTTTTGCATGCGGCTCGTCTACACCCTGATTCCACAATGCCTGCATGACTGCTGAGGTTTCGACTGAATCAAACGCTTTCTCATAATCAATGAAAGCTATATATAAGGGTTGGTTATATTCCGCACATTTCTCTATAACCTGATTGATAGTGTCAATATGGTCTACTGTTGAGTAGCCTTTGCGGAATCCTGCCTGGTCTTTTGGTTGACGCAAGTCTAAGGTGTTCCTGATTCTATTTGCAATTACCTTAGTAAATACTATGTAGGCAACGGACAGTAAGCACTGTATAAATCTCTATAAAACTCCTCATCCACTTCAACGATTTCTTCCATATTAGTGATGGTATTGCCGGCTTTGTCTCCTAACACATACATCTGAAAGTTGCCTATGCCTAGTTTCTTCTTCACTGCTTTTAGGCTTCCTCCGTTCCTGAGAGCATGTTCAATTCTATCCATATTATATTTCCTTGTGTCAGCTGTCTTACGCTTGTTGATTAACTTGGAAAGTTCTGCCAGTTCTATTCTAGCTGTAGGGTTAGAGGTTTTTATACATTGGCGTTTCTTGATCAGGTCTTTCGTCGCCTGCGATAGCTTACTGGTATCATGTCTAACGGAGTTGCCATCTACTTCTATTGCACACTCATTAATGATGCCCACAAGACTGTCGTTCATTGCTTCAACACTAAGGTCCTCTTCCTGAGGTAACGCCGAATACCTCTTCTGTAGCTTGATCCGGAATTCCTCTATTTTCCCTCTTACCACTCATTGGTCGGCTTCTTATGTACCAGTTTCTTCCGTTCCCTCCTCAGGTCTAGGCTCATTCGAGTTCTTACAATCCTATGGTAACTGCAGCGCACCTTGCTGAGCACGTCCACATCTCGTATGATGCCAGGGTTAGCGCAGAGTATGAGGTCTATTTCGTTTCTAGTCTCGCCGTTGGGGCTCTTCCATGTCCACTTTCGGGTATCCCGCTTGCGGAAGAAGGTATTCATTATCCGCATATTATTCTGTTCCGCAAACTCTACTAATATCTCTCCCCTGCTATTCCTAGTGCCTATGCCATATTCCCCCACTGCCTTGTCTACAGCATGCTTCTTGCCTACTTTCGCATTGAAGTCGCCCATCAGTATGCTGTATCTTGTTTTGACTTTACCCATCGCCGATTCTACGTCTTCATAGAAGCTTTCGACTTCCTGGTCATCATGACTGGATGTAGGGGCGTAGACCTGTACAACCTTCATTTTGTACCTCTTATTAAGTTTCACAACAAGACCTGCCACCCTCTGGTTAATGCTATAGAATTCCTGTATGTTACCAGCTATGTTCTTATTAATCAGGAATCCGACTCCTAGTTCTCGTCTCTCCGCTAAGCCCGGGTAGCACAGGACGTGCCCGCGTTTTAGCACTGTATATGCTTCTTTTGGCCTCCTAACTTCACTGAGTGCTATTATATCCCATTTACTGACCTCTAATCCTCCAATAGCACTACTAGACTCGCCTCATTAGATAACGTTCTAGCGTTGAACGTTGCCAGGTTCACATTCCAATGGCGGCCTGTCCAGATCCAGGGATCCTTAGCACACTCTGCTGCCTCACAGGTCTGACCGCCGCCGTGGTCGGTTGCTTCGCAGCTGCTGGAGATTGTGGGCCGGGGTTTTATTGTTGTGTTTATGTGGGAGGTTGTGGCCAAGTACTGCACCAGGGTGGCCAATCCTGCTCTGGTGAGGGAGTGCATTACCTGTTCTGGTCACCGGGATTAGGCCGCACTCCAGGCCTGTTTGATGCAATTTTATCAACACGCGGTTTTTTTTTCTTTTTTGTTAATCCGGTGGAAATTTGCGCGGCACCGGGATTCGAACCATGGTCCTCTTGCACGCGAGGCGGATGCTCTACCTCTACGCCCCCACTGCACTCCTATAGATTAGGCGGTATAGAAGCAAGAGCTCGTTGGCGCAACCCACCGCCCCATTCCAGAGGGGACACTCATAACATCCATCAATCCATCCATCCATCCGCGGAGGCGAGTTTGGTTCGAGCAGCAGTTGCGGGCGGACTTTTTCTCCGGTGCTCCTTGGCGTCGACAAAAACACAAATTTTTACACCGCAGCTCTTAGGCACCTGCTCCTGCGTTGCGCTTCGGCGTGCCCCTTGAGTCCCTCGCAACGGAGCAAATAAGGGCAGTGAAGGAGGAAAGAGCGAACGTCGAGCGCAGCCGGTCATGAAAGACGACGATAGTAAAGAGAGCACGAGGATGAAAGCACAGAACGTGGGTAGAGCGGAATAATGAGGGGTAAAGCAGTGGAGGAGTGTATGGCAAAATCACGAGAAGTGTAGTGCCGTGCAAGACGTGTTCTGGACGATGGCTATGGATGGCGCCAGAGCAGCATGCGCCAGACATGAAAACAAAGCGCTACATGAGCAAAATTCTGTCGACGGCGGCTGGTGTCAATCACGCCCACGCGTCATTCACTTAAGGCCGGCGCCACACTTCGCTCCGTTTCAACGTGCCGCACAAGACAAATTGACCGAGAAATGAAAACACATATAGAGCTGCGCTCAAATTTTGCTGTAGATAATATAGCAATCATCGGTATCTTTTTATGGCGAAGCTGTTAAGGGCTGCTTTCCCCACTACTGTGACCCCGTGTAGAAAAATATGGCGAAGATAGTGTAATGCCGGGCCTACCAGCGGTGAAGGTGCTGCAGGCGTTAAGCACTCCCTCATGCGCGAGCCGATCCCAAAGATAATGCAATGGCTGGCCGACCCACAGCGCAGGTGAAGCAGGCGTCGAGCATTCCCCATCGTGGGCCAATCCCGAAGCTGTTGAAATACTGGGCTGACGCGCGGCGGAGGTGAAGCAAGCGTTAAGCACTCTCCATAACGTGCGCCGATTCCGAAGGTGTGAAATGCCGACCGGCCCGTAGCGGAGGTGCAGTTCACCATTAAAGGGCCCACATAGCTTTACTGGTCATCCTTCACAGAATGGAAGGGCACTGAGTTCTTTGTGCGTGCATTGAACTTGCTTCTGTTGTTATACTTGCTGCACTTTTTTGCCTTTACATAGTAGGATAGAAGCGGCATGCCTATCAGCCACTAGATTTTAACGCGACAGGGTTAAGGAGCTCGTGTCGCAGAAAAGCCGGTGTCCTCAGTGTCGGCGGCGTTGACCGCGAGCGAAAAATCCTGGAAGGCAATTCATAAATAAAAACAACTTGCAAGATGGGCAGGGTGGGAATTGAACCAGGGTCTCCGGAGTGTGAGACGGATACGCTACCACTCAGCCATGAGTTCGATGGTTCATACGGGGCAAAAGCGCCTCTAGTGAATGCGGCGTTGCCTTAGAAACGTGCTGCAGAAACTTATACTGCGGTGTATATCAGTAATTATGACCGTGTAAATTATAGAAGTCACAGTTAAACGAGTAGCGAAGTACGTTTCCGCTACATTTCATCAGCGCTTGGCGCATACGAAGAGGCATCTTGCGGCAAACACAGAAGACCCCCTTCTTGCAGTGTACGGCGCGGCCCCAACAGGCGGCGTGCCACTCGCCCGCTTCTCCCCTTTGTCTCGTCAAGAGCATTCAGAGCGAATGAGTGGGTGGTGCGAACGGGTTGCGATAACGCTATCGCGTTTCACTCTTGAAGGCGAAACTTAAGCGTCCTTCGTTTTTTTTTAATTTTTTTGGAGCGTGTATCTGTTTATTGTGTGTATTGGTATTGCAGGACAGTCAAAGCGTCCTTTCAATTTCAGTTTATTTTGGCATATATACACAATGTGAATTACGTCCACGCGGAAAGGAAAATGGAGACTCTCATGTCTTTTGACGACGCTTTTACCCCAGACTCTAATGTCTGCCAGCTGGCATAAAACAATTAGACACATGTTGCATACAATAAGAATTACAGTACTCATTACACAGGAATGCAAACACGGATGAACGTAAGAAAAAAGACACTGGACGTTTATTAGTGGAAAATGTTTTACAATCTCTGAAAAACCATGTCACCATAGCACAACCACAGAGCAGCACTACATCAAGTATAGCCATTCAGTAAGAATCGTGGAGATATTTCTCAGGAGTTTATGAGACCTCATGAAAAAGCTGTTGTAAGTTTGATGGAGGCAGCAGAAGTAGCTTTACTTGTTTTATTTTTTCTTTTCTAAACGAGATATAGATGCGTTATCATTGGCGAGTTTGATTAAGGATGGGTATGCATTACACAGCGAAATTATCCGCTTGTCTATATTTTTATTACTATAGTCCTTCTTGTGGTCCCAGGTCAGTGAAACAATGCATTGGTTGTAACACATCTCTGTTTAAATGCTTGTTTGAAAAGGCGGCATAATCGTCTTTATCTTCGTGGAAAATCAATGTGGCTAAGCAAAACTTATACAATTGTGAATATGGCAATATGCTTAGGGTTTCATAAAGGGAGTTCGCTGATGAGGACGGATGAGAAGAAATCATTTTTAAGTTTCTTTATTGGAGAGAAGACAGACGTTCAGAACCTAATTTGTTGCACGCTCCTGAGACTAGATGACAGTACGTTAGATGAAATTGGATGAATCAAAAATACAGTTGTTTCCTTACACGTAACGGCAAAACATTTTTTAGTCTATATAAGACACAGATATAAAGACCTTAACGCGAATTTAATTAATATGGTCAGAGCGACGGAGGTGAAAACTGAAAAAAGACTCCCAGAAATTGACAATAGTTTACGGCGTTATTATATAATTGTTGATGCTCAATTTTATGTCATGAAGGAGCGATTTATATTCTGGACGAAATATGTGCTGTGTTTTCTTTACGCTTAGGTTCATCTAATTCAGATGAAGCCAGATGTTAGCACGCTGCTCTAATGAGTTCAGATCTCCACCAGAAAACAAAACTGTCATCGGCGTACATAGCAATGACAGGAGTTTAAGGAATATTGGTGACATCATTAATGTATAAAAGATAAGGCAAAGGACCGAAAAGGAATTCTTGTGGGTCTCCAACATATATATCCCCCAAACCTGACTGGAATTCGTGAGGCTCTGTGTGTTGCATTCTACCTTCAAGGTAGGTCTCTGTTAATGTAAGCGTCAACCCACGGATGCTGTATGTCGTTAACTTTTGAAACAAGATTTGCTGTTTCATAGAATCAAAAACTTTTCGGAGATCAAGAAAAATTCCTGCAGTAAAAAGTCGTTCTTCAAACTTACTAAGTATGTTTTCTTTTAGTAATGCAGATTCCAATAATTTTCCAGACTGAAAGCCAAACTGTAGTTTAGAGATAATAATTTTAACCGGTATGAATTATTTATATGCTCTGGGATTCTAGAAAGAAGTGGAAATACCGATATGGGTCGAGAATTACTGAGATCGTTTTCACTACAACCTTTAAATAGGACTACAACTCGTGCAGCTTTCATTTGGTCAAGGAACTTCCATTAGCCAGCATTCTGTTACAGATGTAAGATAGTGAGCCGGAAATGTGACGGATAGCTGCTTTGACAGTTAGAACGCTGATTTCATCGCAACCGGACGAGCACGTGTCTTTCATTCGTATACAGTGGATGCTATCTCTTCTGAGGTAGACGCCAAAAACAGAGAATCACGGTAGGCCGTAGGAATGTATGAAATAGCAGATTTTCAGACTGGTGCTATCTTGGGGCCACCAAAGGTACCTGAAGCCAAAAATGCATATTCAAGTGATTTGCAAGTGCAACGCGAGAGGGCTGCTGTTGTAATGTGTAATTTGGTATGTATACCTGGTCTTTCAGTTCCTGTAATTTTATTAATAGCTCCCCATTGCAGTCTAGAGTTATTAATTACAGGGGAGATTTTTTGCTCATAATATACATATTTTGCCTTCTTTAGGTCCAAGCTTAACTCATTCATACTTTTTAACCTCGACTAAATTTGCCTCCATATTTGTTTCCAAAAAAACGAGAGAACATCAAGTTTTTTTCTTTATTGCGCTTGAACAGGAAAGGTGCGATCCGTTCTTTCCTAGATCTCCTCTGTTTCTTAAACGTAACACGTGGAAATGCATAATGATAGTTGGGATTGATATTTTGTATAAATATACGCTTGTGAAGGACTCAACTGATGGTACCAATAATCCGAGTTAGTTTCTTTCTTTCTTTCTTTGTTCTTTATTTATTTGCATAATAATCAGGTTACAAATGGGGATTATACATACGCACAGAGGGAGGTCCCATAGTCAACAGACTGTACAGGGGACCTCCCATTACAAATGAGTAGGATATATAAATACAAAGCAGCTATATGCAAATACAAAAGACACCATATTAAGGTAGTCACTAGCTTACGCTGTAAAATATTTAACGATACAAAGCACTTATTAATATAATGATAACGATGGAATTGTTATATTGAGTGCATAAATTTACGAAGGTTTGATTTGAATGTGTAAAAATGAGAGAATATCTTAATATGACACGGTAATGAGTTCCAAAGTAGTGTGGCTGAAAAATTAGTAGCAAATTTACCATAATTAGTTCTAGGTTTTGGTAGTAAATAGCTGTTGGTAGAAGCGAAATGGGTAGACGTGGAAAATGGATACTGGCTTGTAGTAATTTTGGAGAACGGGAGCTTTCCGTTAACTGATTTATGAACAAGTATTCCAAGTGAGTATTTATTTAGTTTCTGTAACGATAAAATGCCGTTACATCTGAGCAATGGAGATGTTTCCAATGTGTAGCTGCTACGTGTAATGAATGCGAATTGCTTGATTTTGGGTATGCTGTAGTGGAGATAAATACGTGGGATACGGGTTTCCCCATGATGATATGCGATAGTTAATATGCAAGTGAATAAAAGCGCAGTAGAGGGAGATGAGTGTCTTCATATTAAAAGTTGCGAACTTTAATTAATATTCTAATTCCATATGCTGCCTTCTTTGTTAAGGATAAAGCATGCTCGTCAAATTTTAGGTGTTTATCTAATATGACGTTTCACTGATATGAGTTTCTCTGATTAAAGAACAAAAGTGGGTAATGTTATCAGTATATTATTCGACGGTTTTTGAGACTTGCTTTTTAAGGAGAAAAAGGAAAAAATGGCATGTGATCACATGTTTCAATACGTGGAATCGTGTAGAACGTAAAGCGCCCATGCCTATGCAGTCCCACCACCGCCCGTAGCTGACAGCCTCGCACTACAGCGAAAGAAAATAGAATCGTGCTGCCACGACGCAGAAAACAGGCAACGACCATCCAATTAACTTTTTTTGGCATCCCTGATGACTCTGTAGAGACATGGTCGACTTCCGAGAAAAATGTGATCGACTTGTGTTCGGAGCTTCTGGGTATTACCGTTGTTTCATCCCAGATTGAACGTGCTCACCACCTTGGACGATATCAGCTAGATAAAACTAGGCTCATCATTGTAAAGTTCATGCACTTTAAAGCAAAGATAAGGTTATCGGATAAGGTAAAAAAATTATGGACACTTACTATGCTGTTCGGGAGGACTTTTCGCTCCAGACGCGCATCGCCAGGAAAAAGTTGCATGAGTACGGCGAAGCTCTAAATGTTCCTTTCAAGCTTAATGTTGATAGACTGCGCGTTGGCGGCACATATTATGTGGGTGATCCTGCGTCAGACACTGTCATGAAATCGCCAAGATAGCTAAACCGTAGGCCGACTTCACGCACTACTCACAACTTCTGTCAAACTTACACCAGGCAGTCTCAGTTACCTCTCTCTTTATCTGTTTCATTTACAAACATAATAAGCTTGGTTCCGAAACGCGACCAACTTTGTTCTTTCCTTGGTGATAGTAACTCTGATATCGTTGTCCAAACAAACTTGGCTTACCCCCGAAATTAATGATACTGAAACATTTCTTGATAACAACTCTTACAATGTTTACCGCCATGATCGTAGAATTAAAAGGGGAGGAGGCGTCCTGCTAGGCATAAAAAAAGGTTTTCTTCCTTTCTAATCGATTCGAAATCCGATCTTGAAATTGTTTGGTGTGCATGCATGCGCATCCTCATCGACTAAGGTACTTAGGAGTGTTTTATCGACCAACGGCCTTTCGCCGATCCTTTGTGGATGAACATCGCAATGGTATAGCCACAGCTGTGGAGCTATTTACTTCTGTATACATGTACAATTTTGGAGATGTTTAATATGCCCTCGCTGATTGGCCTTCCTTGTTTTCCTTGTGTCGTAAAGCTACAAACTTCATTAACTTAGCTTTAGATTTTAGTTTATTTCAGGTCATTAACGAACTCACTGCGCGTCAAAATTTGTTAGACATAATTCTTACCTCTGCTCCTGATACAGTCGGACAAACACTCATCCTCGATGGATTCAGTGATAATAATTTACTACAAATACCTCTTTACCTACCACTTGAAGATGTCAGCTTTACATCCAAGAAAATAAGAAACTTTAATAAAGGTAACTATAAAGATATGAATTCCGATTTGAAATGTTCTTCCGCCAAGAATTTATGCCCTCTTTCTCTGTACGTCCCGTTGACGAAAACTGGAGTCCTTTCAAGGACAAAATATCTTCGCTAGTTGACAAGTATGTCCAATTGATCACCATATCTAATAGCAGCAGTAACCAATGCTTCAACAAGTACCTTCGTAGGTTAAGAAATGGGAAAAACCGCTTATACCAGAAAGCCAAGAAAAACCCGACAGCTTGGGTTGAGCACAAAAACTTTTTAAAAACTTACTCCTCCGTTATATCTGCTGCCGAAGACAAGTATTACAACCATACTCTGATTTCCCTGCACGGAGCATACAATATACCTCTAGCTGACCACGAGTGCCCTGTCGCTTTTAACAAATTTTTTTCATCAGTATTCACGACGGAAGATAAGTCTACTGTACCCCTTATCCGCGATCCCGACTACCCTTACATGGACCCTATTAACATCACCGTCGAAGGTATTTCTCGTCTAATTACGAACCTTAAATTATCTACATCTGCCGGTATTGATAACATTAGCTCGAAAATACTAAAAAACACTGTCTCCGTTTCCAGTCAAATATTATATCACATATTCCGACAATCATTATCATCCCGTCGCCTTCGTTCTGACTGGAAAATTGCTAAGGTAGTGCCTGTATTTAAGGCGGGAGATAGATATTCGCCTGCTAACTACCATCCAAACTCCTTACTTGCCTTTCTTGTAAATTACTTGAACACATCATCGCTTCTGATTTCTACAGCCACCTTGAGTTCCATAATTTCTTTTTACTTACCAACATGGCTTCAAGAAAGGGTTTTGATGCGATTGACAGCTATTTGAACTTACAACCAACCTACATTTCAGCATGAATAACAACAAACAATCCGATTGTATTTTTCTTGATTACTCAAAAGCGTTTGACGGTGTCGGTCAATGTCGTCTAATCTCAAAATTATCTTCACTCCGACTAGATTCTGTAACTCTTTCTAGGCTACGGAATGTTTTGTCACTTCGCCAGCAATTCACAGTTGTTCTCAATTCGTAGTCACCCCTTTGCTATGTTACTTCCGGTGTTCCACAAGGAAACGTTTTCGGACCCTTACTATTTCCAAAATACATCAACGCCCTTCCTACTAACATATCTTCTTCCATTTGTGTTTTTGCTGACGATAGCATAATTTACCGTACCATTAATTCTGTCGACGACCACACTGCACTTCAAATTGACCTCAAAAATGTTTCTGATTGGTGTAGTAACTGCCAAATGCCTCTTAACGAATCTAAACTTAACGTTATCACTGTTAGCCGTAAGCATGTCAATTGTAAGTTCACCTACTTTGTTAACCACTCTCAGGTCTCGCAAGCATCTTCATATATATATCTCGGAGTTCACCTCGCTCCTAACCTGTCCTGGAAATCCCAGGTCACCACCATTTGCGCCAAAGCCTCACGAACTTTGGAGTATTTACGAAGAAACTTAGAAAACGCCCCCACCAGCACCCGCAAACTTGCATATGCAACATTAGTCCGGCCTCAACAATAATTTGTAAGTCCTGTGTGGTCGCCTCATCAAAAATATCTAATCAATATGCTAGAAGCCGTACAGAACAGAACAGCATGTTTTATTTCTTGCGATCATAACTATTCTCATAGCGTGACTGAAATTAAACAGAATAATGACATCATTTCATTTGAAGCTCCCAGTTGCATCGCACTTCTCTGTTCCACAAGTACATTCACGGTAATAGGCCGTCTCCACTACCTCCCGAAAGGCGTTTGTGCACGTCAAAACGCCTCAATAACAATTTCAGTTACTCGCGCATCTTCGGTCACACATTCACCTTCAACAGCTCTGTGCTTCCACGTGCCATTTCTCTGTGGAACGATCTGCCCGATAGTATCGCTTCCTTAACAAGCCATGATTCCTTCCGCAACCAAGTCAGGAGTCATCTTTGAATAACACCCGTTTAATCTGTTCACCAACTTAATGCTCTCAATTGCATTCTGGTTTGTACTGCGCATCAGTTACATTTTGAAAGTATGCTGTATCCCTTGTGTATTAGAAATGTATAAGTGCCACTTGCTACATAATATTTACTAGCTCTTATAGCACTGTTTCCGTTTATACCCCTCTTACGTCATACTCCTACGGGAACCTGTAAGGTCTTTGTAAATAAATAAATAAATAAATAAATAAATAAATAAATAAATAAATAAATAAATAAATAAATAAATAAATAAATAAACCTTCTTAGTGTTGAAATAGCAGGTTGGAAGTGGGAAAAATATTAGCCATTAGTGTTTTTCTTATCTGTGTATTTGTATCAAGAATATTGCTTTTGTAGCACATTCAGAGCATGTCCACGTGTTTGAACACGTTCCAACGTGCGCCATTACTAAGTATGTTCGACAGTTATTGCTTTTCAAGACATTGCAGATAAATAAGTTATGGCATTTTAAGGTTTTAGGTTCTCTGCGTATAGGCATTTGCTTGCAGGTACGTGCGTTGAAAAGATCGATGATAGCATTAGAGATAGCCAAGTGCAACATATGGCAAGAAAGGCGGTAAAGCGTGCAGCGTGCCTCTCAGGGTAGACGAGGGGATGGATGAGAATGAAGCAGAAATTGAGTCATTCTGCAGACACTGTGATGTCGATGCTGGGCTAAAGAAAATGAAGGATGTCCAAGGTGAGCTTGTAAAACGAATCAAAGAGCTGAAAATGCGCTCAATATGGAGCGTGATGTACGCAAAGCGGTCGAAGAAATACTCCGAGCAGCCGAGGAAATACTGAACAGGGCTGCCCTCACGAACACAAATGGTAGTGACTATGGAACGCCGGGTGCCAGCGTGACAGGGCTGGAAGTGCCGAGAAAGCGCGTGCCACACGGGGACCGCGCGCGTTGGGCAGCCGGAATAAGGGTCACCTCACTTGAAGCTACCCCAAAAGAAACAGGGGTCAATTCTTCGTGCCAAATCGGGCGTAAAAAATGACAAAGGGAAGCAGGGAGAGGCCTCGTCCGTAGGAGAGAGTGAAAAAGTGATATTCCACGTGACTCAAATCTGTCTAGGGGCTCAGAGGCAGTCGTGGAGCGGGTAAAAGGCTACGAAAGAGTTGCATTCTGGAGAGTTCCAGGTCGGACATTGCGCTATGTCGTGGAGCGAGCTAGAGAAAAGCTCGCGGAGACTGCACACAACCTTGCAGTAGTGGGTGGCTTAAATGATGCCTTACACAGGAAAGATTAGCCCAGCGTTTGGCGAACGGTGAGACGACGTGCGCGAGATGTCCCCTTGGTTGCAGATTGTAGTATGCCCGGTGCCGTAGGTACTTGTACATGACTGTAGCGTACAAAGAGCTGTTGCGGCCACTCATGATGCGATTTGGAAAATAAGCCGAGAGAAAGGCTTTGAAGTTGTGGAAGTCAACAGAGAAGCTGGAAAGTATGGTGGTTTTCAAAGAGAGAGAATCCACTTCAATGCTAGACTTCGACACAAAGTTGACTGGCGGCATTCTGATCGCACAATTGCTTTTTAGGGGACCTACTGGTGCTCGGGAGGTCAGGGTAAGTAGTAAGGAAGAAGGTAGAAGCATCACCTTCATCATCAGGAAGAATGAAGAAGCATCACCGGCATCTACAGAAAAAGGAGAAAAGAAAGAAGAGAGCTCCGCGTGCATTAGGTTACGTGAACATGCATGGCGGCATAAGAATGGAAGGATGGTTAGAGATCGAGGCGCAGGTAAAGTAGAAAACAAATAGGTATGTATGTGGTTAGAGAAATGCGCTTTAGAAAGTTGAAAGAGCCACCAATGATTGAGAATTATGTTTAGGAAGGGCGCAACATTAAGAAAATAGGAAATAACGGTCGTCGAAGAGTCGTAATGGTCGTCGAATAGTGGTTGTAAGAGTCGAAATTCTCAGCGAGGTAGATGAGAAAGACCAAATTCAGAGTCAACAGCACCCTTAGTTATCAGGCACAGTCCGTTTAAAGAAAACATGGCTGGGCGTGACGTATTCATGGACGATTTATGGTGCAAGAGTTATCAAGAGTTAGTAGAATGCGCAAGTGTAGACATTAGTAGCTTAGGGAATGATGCCGAAGTAATCGTGTTGGGTGACATGAATGCCCACATACAGGATCAAGACGCTTATACCGAGAACAAAGTGAAGTTAACGCAATATGTCTGTGAGCAATGTAACCTCGTTTTCCTGAATACGGGGCCTAAATGTGATGGTCAGATCACCTGGAAAGGCGGAAATAGGCAATCGGACATCGGTTATTGCCTGATAACAGAAGGAATTTATAAGTTCAAAAAAGGGTCATTCAGGAGGACGGATATAGCAGCATGGAGGGGACCGCAAACGCATCAGTTTGAAAATGGCTAGTGTAGTTGGGAAAGGCAGCAAGGAGCGAAGAATGACTATTCCTAATCTGAACGGTGAACAAAAAGCAGATATAGTCACAATACTGGAGGAAGAATTTAGAATATGGCTAAGCAAGGAGTAGGAATATAGTGAGCTGCTAAGTGTAATGATGACAGCAATGAGAAAACAGAAGCAACGTGCTCATTGGAACGGAAAAAGGGGACCGAAAAACTGGTAGAACAGGAAGGTACGAGAAACTATCGCCGAACGACAGAAAGCATGTCAGGCGAGAAAAAGGCAGTTGCCGCCGGATGAAGTATCAAGAGATTTAGAAATATACCGTGAGAAAAATCTATTGTTCAAGAACGTGGGTTGTTTGAAATATGTGGTAAAGAAAAGGCCCCAGACAGAGTATTTTGGAACTACATCAACTTATTAGGCAGGAAGTCTGGAACAAGACTACAACACATCCTCAACGAAGATCGAAACAAGCTGGAAGGGGACGTGGCATTAAATTATATCCTGGAAATAAGAGCCGAATCATTCCAAGGCAATGACGAGGTAGTATTTGAGGAAAAAAAAGAGAATGAACGAGAATCAGATTTAGAAAAAGCTGGTGCTGAGACATGTCAATTTGAAGAACGCCGAAGAAAAAATTTTTAAGCTTACAGCCACAGTGTTGAAGGACGTTCCCATGAGGTTAAGAATGAGCTGGGAGCCACAATTAAGGAAGCTTTCTTGAAAGTAGTATAAAAAGCTTACAAGATAGACGAACATGAGACAGTTGGCAACAAAGCACAATGAATTTAATTTATAAAGGCAAGACGGAAGAAGATATATTTCAGTCATATAGACCGTTGACAATTACATCGGTCATATGCAGGTTATCAGTACAGGCGACAAAATAGAATCTGCAAGTAGGAGCAGAAAAAAAAAAACTGTGTATTGGGAGAACATCAGAATGGCTTCGAAATTGGTTGGCGTGTGGATGATAACTTATTTGTTCTCACTATTTGTATTGAAATATTCAGAGTAGAAGGGAAACAACTACATCAGGCTTTTTTAGACTTTACCGGGAGTTATGACAACTGAGACAGCAACATTATGTGGGATATTCCGGAAGGGGAAGGTATAGGCAACAACTGTATACAACTTTTCAGTGAGATTTACCGAGAAAATACCGTTTGCGTTGAAGGGGAAGGGATGAGGAGCGAGGAGAAAGTTGATATCACCAAGTGACTGAGACAAGTGTGACCTTTATCACCGATGCTGTCTATGATCTGCATGGAATGGAATCAATATCCGGTTTAACCTATCACACAGACAAGCGGGCGCAACAATTGAGCAGTAGCTTCTATGTTTGTTTTATGCGGATGACAGCAAATTGATATGCAATGTATAGCTGATATCTCTGGACAAGTAATTGAAGATCTATTGCTATAATTTATATTAAATTCAGGTTTAAGGTATTCCATAGAAATAGTGAAGAGACAGTGGTAATGCAGGGCCAGGAAATACCTCACGTGAAAGAAGAGAAAACCTTGGTGCATGGATAAACGAAGGAGATAGATATATGGAGACACAGGAATGGGAACGATAATAGTAAATGGGAAGAGCAATGCGGCCATATTGAAACACAGAGCGCTATATGGACACAATAGATACGATGTGCTTCGAATCAGATGTACTTCGCTTGCTAGCATACCAAAATTATTACCCTAAGGGATGCTATAGACTTGGTGGAAGTGCTTTAGATCTAACATCAGAGGTAACTTCATGCGCCCTGTTACCACAACACATGAAAATCACCCCTGACTACGAGGCTCTAACTTTAGATCATGCCAAATATTTGTTGGTGGTTGTGTACCGCCTTGTTAAATTTTGTTGACAAAAATAACTTCCACGTAATCATAGGTGGAAACTGTAACATTACCATGCTTCAAAACAGAGCTACCACTCCCAATTTCCAAATATTGCTTGAGTCTTTTTGTTGCCTAAATGTCATAACAAAAGTGGCATGATTATATCAGGAGTCAGTGACCCCCTCCTTGTTTATGTGCTTCACAAGTGCAAGTCCAGTTTTAATAACAGAGCACAAAAATCTGAATTGTATGCTATACAAGATGTAAAAGCCTGCACTTTAGGTGCGTTTCGATGTGAAATGACAAACAATGATTGGAGCCCAGTAAATTAATTCACGAGCGCTGAGAAAGTGTAGGATGTTTTCATGGGTTTACTTCAATTGGCCGGTCACAACTGTTTTAAGCTGAAATAAGTTAAACGGTCAAGAAAACCACGAAAATCTTGGATGACAAATGAGTGTTATAGATTGGTTAAGAGAAAAACTCAGTGCCACTCTACTCTGTGTAGGTGGATGACCAGCGGAGCTGTAAATGTGGTGATAAACTATAATAATTAAAATGAAGCCGTCCCTATTACTTTATTACAGTCCCTATTGTTTTGTCACTAAGGCTACTAGAGCTTTGCGGTGCCTACGGTAGACTCGGCGCTGACAGCCTCCCCACGCCTTCGCACCCGTTCCCGCTTCTGCCCACGCCGTCGTTCGTCATAGGCATGCTCGATCCGTGAAGTACGCGGCCTGCCCTTTAGACGAGCGGAACGCAAGTCAGATAACGTGTCTACGCGTTGCGTGACGTCACCGAGCAAAGAGACACACGCATTCGCAATTTTCGTGTTCTAGCTTATCTTACTTCTTATTGTTTCCTTTGTAGGCAGCCAATCTACGGACGACGCACCGCCAGTGTGGCGGGTGCACCGACGATACGCCATTGCGTCGTGCCGAGGAGGCGGCGACGCTGTGGTCATCGCGCTCGGTCTGCGCATGCGGCCATCCGCTGGGAACAGCTCCGCTCTAAAAATATATTTGCCAAATTCGTAACAACAAAGAACCGGAACGGGCTTTCTGATTTTAAAGAATTCAGAAATCGCGTGACCAAATTTTTGCACTTAAACCTACCCATTTTGAACACCTTGTAATGAGAGACTTGGTAATAGCGATTCATTCTAGCGAGAAGTTACTAAACTATTTAACAACGGTTCTTCTGGGAAAGTTGAGCTCAAATAATAGCTCATAGCGCAATAAGAAAGGGAAAAGAATTAGCGCATAGGGTGAATACATATTTTTCAACTCTAGTCTCACCAAAATCTGATGTACCGCGTGATGCAGTAAAAGCATTCTTAAATATTTCACACTCCAAAACGGCATTCATAAAACCAACAACTCCTGAAGAAATATGTTCGACTTTCACCTCAATAAAAAAAAACAGCAGGGCTCGTGCATTGATGGAATCGAAATTAAGCCCGTTAAAAATATCCTTGACATCTGGTCACCAGTACTCTTCTTTATTCTTAACGTTTGTCTATCCAGGCGTGCTTTTCCTTAAAATGTACAGCGCACCAGACAAACTAATATTTCAATCCAGTTACAGGAATAACTTCTCAAATTACAGGTAGATATCTATATTACCTGTCAATTCCAAATGTTTAGAAACAAAAATCTGAGAACGAGTTCCTTCCTTTTGTGAAAAAGACTATCTCTACAGCTGCTTGGTTTTCACCGCAGTATGTCGACCGAACAAGCGTTATTAACTCATAACTTATTATCAATGGTTTCGAAAAATAAAACAACGAGCCATTCCACTCTGCGAAGGTCGATGACCAGCGACGCTGATCCGCGTAGTCTTGAGCTTCCGGAGTTGCGGCAGCCCGTGCGGGTACACGTAACCGTTCGCCGTCGAGAAACGTGGAAGCGCACCCTTTAGCAGGGCCTCTTTACACGTACCACACACGCGAAATGCCGACCCACACTCGCAGAGGTAGCACGGCGTTAACACTTCCAACGCGCGTCGCCGCTTTTCATGGTCCCTCATGACACCGGTGGCAGTGAGGTCGTTATCGAACCATAGTCTGTCATAGATGTCGGAGGTAGAGCAATGACAATGAAGGAATTATTTTTGGAACCTCCCAACCTTCAACTCATCCACGTTGAGCCCTTGTATGCGTGCTTCGCCGGTTCTCGCTAGTCGCTTACGTGCCGTCTCGCGGGCACTCGTCGGCCGCCCCGTCCGCGAGCCCTCTGCGATCACACTCGCGTCGCTGCTCCCTCCGTCGCTCCTCATATGCGCGCTGTTCTTCTGCAGTCCTGAGGACGCGCGGCCCACCCATTGCACCGGCGGAACGATACTCAGATCAATTACTTCGTTCACTTATAAAGCCATGACGTCAGCCTCACTCGAAACAGCCATTGGGGACGATGATAGTTTTTCGCTCAACCGCTGACTAGCTGTGGAAGAGGACGACGTCGAGCGCGCGAGCAGTGGCACGGTCGCTCCCTTGCGCCTGGGGGGCGCCGAAGGCGACGAGGCCAGAGCCAGCTGCTGACGGTAACTTCGGCCCGACACGAAATGCCGGATGTGAGTCATGTACAGCTTCGCTGGAATAAATGCCTGACATATATTGACTTTCGAAGGCATTCGATAGAATAAACCATATAATATTAGCCGTTAAACTTCAGCATTATGGATCACTTGGTGTTTCAATTCACCTTCTTAAGTCGTGCTTAAAAAATATAAAGCAGTGCGTTGTAATTGACGAAAATCGTTCCTCTCTGTTTTAAATAACACGTGGAGTTCGCAGGGAAGCACACTGGCGCCACTACAATTTAATATTTAGGTACATGACCTAATCAGGGTGAATAGACGTGCCAAGTGGGCTATGCGTGCAGATGACACTGCCTTCTTTCCCCAGTCTACAAACAATCACACGCTAACTTAGGCAATATTACAGTGCATACATTATTAGAATGGACTAACAATAATTGCTTTGAAATTAATGCCTCCAAAACTAAAGTTTCTTTGTTTACACATGTTCGAAACCTTGTAAATTGTAACCTCCGAGTACTGCACTTAGGAAGAGAAAAGATAAAACTTGTGCTGGAGGTCAAAACATGTGTGATTTTAATCCGCGCATGAACTGGAACACGCATGCCTATCGTGTGGTGAAATATTTTGCAAAACCCTGCGACACACTATCTAAATTTCAGTGGGCACTTCAACCCAAGGTTGAATTGTTCCTTTATAATTCTATCTTCACCGCCCACATAAAGAATTGTAGCGTTGTATGGTGTAAGACTCTAATAAGCTACATTAACAAGCTCCATTTTTACGGAAGAAGCCCATTCGCCACATTGCAAATGCTTCTAGTGACGCGCACACGGCCGAGCTGTTTGCTGCGGTGAACATGATTCCTCTACAAAACATTTTCCAGTTTAATCTTAGGAAACATGAATTTAGCGCTAAAGTTGATAACAAACCTATTATAATGTTATGTAAACTTAGAAAACCTCATAAAAGCCAATATCAGGAGCAGATACCAATGGTTAATGTCTTTTTCACGCACAAACCACAGAATAAGTAAACTAGAACATTGGATGCCCATTTACTTAAGACACTTACGTTGCCAAAAAATTGATTTGTACACCATTACTAGGAAGGAGGCTAAGAGATTTCTTCTTCTGAACATAAATTGATTACGCCCAGTTTAGCGTTACACACATTTCAAACGTCGCACTTACTAAATTGCTAGTTACTATCTCTTGTTCAACTAATATATCTATATGTTTGACTCTACTACTTCAAATTTACTATAGTGAAATAAGCGCATAAATACACTGAGTACAATAACTTTAATGTTATATACGCATTCCACTATGTGCACCTTTACTGTGTATGTGAAATAATTCTATCATGAATGTGTTCTTTTGATGTGTTGTCCCTCGTTGGAATTATACGACTACATTTTTGGATGCGTTGCTCGCCTGTATTCATTATGTTCATTGTATAAACTGTATAGTTTTCTCATTACCCTCTATGCCAAAAAAAATTATGGCGTTTTACGTGCCAAAACCGCTTTCCGATTATGTGGCACGCCGTAGCAGAGGATACCGGAAATTTCGACCACCTCGGGATCTTTAACGTGCACCTAAATCGAAGTACACGGGTGTTTTCACATTTCGCCCCCATCGAAATGCAGCCGCCGGGGCCGGGATTCGATCACGTGACCGCGTGCTCAGCAGCTCAACACCATAGCCACGGAGCTACCACGGCGGGTCCTCTATGCCAAGACTGGGCAGGAACCTAGTCAAGCTACGTTGCTGTAGTTTTTTTTTCCTGTCTAAACGTTTCCGACCTTTCTTTCTAAAATGAAGAAACGTGAAATAATGAAGTTGAAGTTGAAGGCTGAAGTTGAAACATGTCCGGAACAAAGATTAGTAAGAGGCGATTGGAGGATTGGCGCAGAAAAATAGGGCGGCAACAAAATATGGAGGCGTACAAAAACAGAGTGCCTTGTAATGGTTCAAAAAGTTTGATGCTGGGATTCCTTTGTGTTTGTGTGTTTTCTCAAAAATACAGGTAGGACATTAGGCAAAATAAGATTTTCGTGGAGCAACCCATCAACGCGTTTCAAGGGGGACGCTCATGGCATCTATCCTTCCATTGATCCGCGGCACCGGCCGTGAACCAGGCGGCCGTGAACCAGAAGAACCAGACCGCTCGCCTTGGCGCCTAGCGTTCGCCTGAAGTGTTCCCTGTTTGAGAGCGCAGTTGCATACGCTGCAGTTGCCCGGAGTTGGCAAGTCCTAAAGAGTAGCGTGCATGTCGACGCGAGGTGCGGCGAAAATGTGGTTACGTGCTTTCTCTTCTTCGTGTGCACTCTTTGCCGGTGCAAGAAGTAGCGGCATACCCCAAGTCCCAGGCCGATGAAACGTCTTAGGATAATGATTAGGCAAAGGGTATATGAATGTCGCCATCTGAAAAATTTCAAGCAACGCCAGAATGAGTAATCGTTCTAATTCCAGTTTAGAGTGTCACTGTCCAGCTACCTTCACAGCGTGGATAGGAGACCACTTTTGTGTAGCTTTCACAATGAAAAAAGAAACTGCTCTGTACCGAAATAACACAAACAGTTTTCGTGAAAGGCAAAGCACCTATTGCCATAGCAAATTAGAGGACAGCCATACGAAGTCAGCATAGGAGATTTATTGGCTGTGTGAAGCTGGAAACAATGGCTTATTAAGTTAATTAACAAGCACAGTGTCAGCGCGCACGGGCAGAAATGAACACGTCGCACTCGATGACTGCGGACGCTGGCTGTCAGAAGGCTGGCTCGTTAGCAAACGCGACAGCAGCAGGGAGCAAAGTGACCTTCGTGCTGCCTATCGCTTCAACGCAAACTGAGCGGCGAGAACACAGCACGAGCAAAGGTATCAACCGTCTGCACATTGCTTTCAAGGTGCGGCGCTCAAAGTACGCAGTTTCGGGCGGAGCAGAAGCCGCGCCCGCCCTCCCGCGCTGCCTCCCTCCCGCTTTCCTATCTTTCGCGCACGAGTCTGAACCGCGATCGTCAATTCCACTTGCGTCTGATCGCGAAATATGCCGTAGCTGCCGGAGCACAACGCCGTCACCTCTCCCTCCCATCCTCCACGGCCTGAAGAAGCTGCGACAAAAGATGCCGCGTGCGCTCAGTGATTTCCTCCCTCGCGTGCTTGCGCTCGCAGATAGAGCATACGGCGGGCGACGATGGTGTTATCGCCCTTGGACTTGATACATAACATCACGGAGACGCCGTCAGCAAAAATACGCCTGGAGTGTCCATATAGTTGCTATCGGAGTAAAAAGACACGAGCAAAGCAAGAATGCGTCCTTACTCGGCGCCGTGCTGCACCACTAATACTACTACTACTACTACTACTAATAATAGTAATAGTACCAATAATAATGGTAATAATAATCATTCTTATAGTGAATCAATCATTAAGTAGCTTACTGAACGTGTTCAGGAGCCACACTGAGCTTCGAGTACAAGGACACACGTACAGTAAAAAGCATAACAAATAAAATGAAAAAAAAACTGTTTCAGCAGAACGTAAGCGAAAAATAGGAATAGCACAAACAAAAAGAAAGAAGTGCACATATAACAAAAGATCGGGTACATTGAATATAAAAGGACAATTACGAAAGGAACAGTGCGCATACAACAAAAGGCGGGCCTCTCCTGCCGTCTTAAATTACGTGCCGGCGATGCAGGTTTCTTTGCGTACGCAGAACGGAAAGAAAAGCAAAACTACCAACAGAACAAAGAGCACAATTGCAGCTCAAGAAGAAGCAAGAGGACCCACACTGCGCGCCGGAACGGGAGCTTAGGTTTCACAGAGACAATGAATGCACGCGTCTCTTTGACGTCTGGGGCCCCGCGACAGTCCTCTTCGCAACGCGTACTTTTGACAAGGGCCGTATTTGCGATAGCAAAACTTATCTCCTCCCAGGGCACACCTGGTTTCAGTCATGCGCTTTTAGCAAATAGATTTTTTTTTTCCTGGAGCATTGAAGCTTTGGTCGTCCACCGCGGTGGCTTAGCGGCTATGGTGTTGCGATACTAAGCACGGGGTCGTGGAATCAAATCGCGGCCGTGGCGGCCGCATTTCAATGGGCGCCTAATACAAAAACGCCCATGCATCGTAGAATGGGGCAGTGAAAGATCCCTTGGTGGTCAAAATTCATCTAGAGCCCCGCTATAGCATGCCTCATTGTCGAATTGTGGCTTTGGTACGTAAAACTCAGCAATTCATTCAAACGCTAGTAGGCTAGGCAGCGCGAAAAATCACCGCAGTATTTATGAAAGTTCTAAAACGCCACATAAGCTATCCCCGATTATATAGAACACATCCAGCGCATCGCAAGGCATTTTACGAGCATGTACCAGGCAACTACAAATGAACACGTATATATGTATGTATATTAAACCGGCAAATTGGCCGCGAGTCAGCGATGGCTGAAACACACCCGTGGGGCGTACTTTCCATATTTATCGACTTAAAGGAACACCAAAGAAACCGATAATTGCACCAGTATTAGTAAGTTACATTCTCACAATAAAAAACGGCTACCATTATCACGAAAAGAGGCCAAGTAAGCCACGAAAGAAGTATAGGACTAACACACGGAGAAACACTGCATTCAAGTTCCCGAACCAGCTCGCTGCGACTTGTATTTTGATGACGTCAGATTTAGTGTAGCTTCTTCTTTTTTAACGATACAGATAAACTAGACCGTTCCTTTAAGGTCAGGAGCCAAGAAGAGCTCATCGAACGCGTGACTACAATATAAGGCGACCAACGAGATCAGCTTGTCTAGGGCGTTTCCTTTTTTATGCAAGCCTGGAGACAATTTGAGCTCCTCTATTGCTGTGGTAAGCGTCTATTTAGTGCTTGTTCAACTTGTTGTAAAAAAACTTCAAAACGCAAGGAGCGTCCTAAGAGAAAGGTGACACCTTATTGAATTTGTGAGCCTAAACTCGCTGCGTGCAATGAAGCCCAACTTCATTCTGCAATGTGAAAGAAAAACTATTTTTGCTAGTAAGCCTCACCTTCCTTAAGAAAACTTTTTGCGCGGCCTTGCTTTATTGATCATCCGAATTGTTCGCACGTAAATAAAAGCACGCATTTTCTTCCAAGTTCTTAAAATTCCTGAACCCTAATTAGAGGCTTACATTATAAATGAACCCACACCGAACCAAGCAAGTTTCAAGAACACATACTGCGTCACAATAGCCCAAATGAAACACAAATTTACTTGTAATTTCATGGCGTCATACTGGCGCGTTCTGGTACGAAATATTAAATAAATATGAACATTGGTCTTATTTTTTCTTGGAATAATCTACCTTTTACAAACAAATTAGTAATAGTTTGAAACAAGTAGTTTATCAGTGGAAACAGAGTCGTAGTGTTTCTCACTAGTGTAAATAAAAGCGTCAGAACTCACTTCGCCATCCTTTTTCGCCGAGTCGGCGCCCGCATCGGCGCGGTAGCGCAGCTGGGTACACATCACCACGAGCACGATCAGCAGGATCGCGCTCACAGGTCCCAGCACAGGAAGCGAAAAGAGGTCCCGCCACAAGAAACGCCGCTCGGACATCGGACGTCGGTTGGCTTCAACTAATGGCGCTTGGTGGTTCCTCATGGCGTCGGTGGGGAGACGTCTCGCTGCGTATAGACGGCCAGGCAGTGGCAGGAAAGGCGGCGCGTGAAACTTCTTTTTCCACTTCGCCAGCGCCACAGTTGCCGTTTTTGGAGGTATAGAGCCCTAGACGCTAGCGGCGCATCCCCACTCTGCAGATTGGCCAAGAATCGAGTAGCCCAATACAAAATAGGAAATAAGGAATGTGCAACAATTCAAAGACAACATGAGAACAGGTAACGGAGAATTAAGACGTAGAGTGCCGATAAAGATTTGATCAGATAGACAAAATTAATTAAAACAAGAATACAGCTAATACTAGTCAACTGTGTGGATTGATGTGGATGCCTTAAATATTACCAGTCCAAATCTCAATGGCCCTGCAAGAAAATCCTGGATAGCATCGCCAACCTTCCTGTCCCTATGCCCAAGCGTCGAGGCACGCAAAGATAGCAAACATGCAGCCTTCGATTAACACAAAGGAAGTGGAACAGTGTTCTTAAGTTTTTTTATATTGTAGCGGGGCCTAGGGGCAGAAGAGTCCACATGCGCAGCACCAGTAATTAACACGAAATAATATTTGATGACGTCGCGCTAAATGGTAATGGAAGGTTAAGTTGAAGAAACGCGAGGTACTGAGAAGCCAAAGGAGGACCCGCATGCGCAGCACCAGTAATTAACACCAAATATTATTTGATGACGTCGCGGAAAATGGTAATGGAAGGTTAAGTTGAAGAAACGCGAGGTACTGAGAAGCCAAAGGAGTGTCCGCATGCGCAGAACCAGTAATTAATAAAAAATAATATTTGATGACGTCGCGGAAAATGGTAATGGAAGGTTAAGTTGAAGAAACGCGAGGCACTGAGAAGCAAAAGGAGGGTCCGCATGCGCCGCACCAGTAATTACCACGAAATAATATTTGATGACGTCGCGGAAATTGGTAATGGAAGGTTAAGTTGACGAAACGCGAGGTACTGAGAAGCCAAAGCAGGGTCGGCATGCGCAGCACCAGTAATTAAGACGAAATATATTTGATGACGTCGCGGAAATTGGTAATGGAAGGTTAAGTTGAAGAAACGCGAGGTACTGAGAAGCCAAATCAGGGTCCGCATGCGCAGCACCAGTAATTAACAAGAAATATATTTGATGACGTCGCGGAAAATGGTAATGGAAGGTTAAGTTGAAGAAACGCGAGGCATTGAGAAGCAAAAGGAGGGTCCGCATGCGCCGCACCAGTAATTAACACGAAATAATATTTGATGA
The DNA here is from genome assembly GCF_050947875.1 of Dermacentor variabilis. Classification (NCBI taxonomy): domain Eukaryota; kingdom Metazoa; phylum Arthropoda; class Arachnida; order Ixodida; family Ixodidae; genus Dermacentor; species Dermacentor variabilis. The sequence continues at coordinate 232,152,950 of NC_134570.1, forward strand.
CGTCGCGTAAAATGGTAATGGAAGGTTAAGTTGAAGAAACGCGAGGCACTGAGAAGCCAAAGGAGGGTCCGCATGCGCAGCACCAGTATTTAACACACAATTATATTTGATGACTTCACGGAAAATGGTAATGGAAGGTTAAGTTGAAAAGAGGCGAGGTACTGAGAAGCCAAAGGAGGGTCCGTATGCGCAGCACCAGTATTGAACACCAAATAATATTTGATGACATCGCGGAAACTGATAATGGAAGGTTAAGTTGAAGAAACGCGAGGTGCTGAGAAGCCAAAGGAGGGTCCGCATGCGCAGCACCAGTAATTAACACCAAATAATATTTGATGACGTCGCAGAAAATGGTAATGTAAGGTTAAGTTTAAGAAACGCGAGGTGCTGAGAAGCAAAAGGATGGTCCGCCATCTCAGCACCCGTAATTAACACGAAATAATATTTGATGACGTTGCGGGAAATGGTAATGGAAGGTGAAGTTGAAGAAACGCGAAGTGCCGAGAAACCAAAGGAGGGTCCGCAAGCGCAGCACCAGTAATTAACACCAAATAATATTTGATGACGTCGCGCAAATTGGTAATGGAAGGTTAAGTTGAAGAAACGCGAGGTAATATATAGCCAAAGGAGGCTCCGCATGCGCAGCACCAGTAATTAACACCAAATAATATTTGATGACGTCGCGGAAAATGGTAATGGAAGGTTAAGTTGGAGAAACGTGAGCTACTGAGAAGCCAAGGGAGGGTCCGCATGCACAGCACCTGTAATTAACACCAAGCAATATTTGATGACGTCGCGGAATATGGTAATTGAATGTGAAGTTGAAGAAACGCGAGGTAGTGAGAAGCCAAAGGAGGGTCCGCATGCACAGCACCAGTAATTAACACGAAATAATATTTCATGACGTCAAGGAAAATGGTAATGAAAGGTTAAGTTGAAGAATCGCGAGGTAATGAGAAGCCGAAAAAAGGTCCGCATGCGCAGCACCTGTAACTAACACCAAATAACATTTGGTGACGTCGCGGAATATGGTGATGGAAGGTTAAGCTGAAGAAACGCGAGGTACTGAGAAGCCAAAGGATGGTCCGCATGCACAGTACCAGTAATTAACAACAAATAATATTTGAAGATGTCGCGGAAAATGGTATTGGAAGGTTAAGTTGAAGAAACGCGAGGTACTGAGAAGCCAAAGGAGGGTCCGCATGCGCAGCACCAGTAATTAACAACAAATAATATTTGAAGACGTCGCGGAAAATGTTAATGGAAGGTTAAGTTGAAGAAACGCGAGCTACTGAGAAGCCAAAGGAGGGTCCGTATGCACAGCACCAGTATTTAACACCAAATAATATTTGATGACATCGCGGAATATGGTAATGGAAGGTTAAGATGAAGAAACGCGAATTACTGCGAAGCCAAAGGATGGTCCGCATGCACAGCACCAGAAATTAACAACAAATAATATTTGAAGACGTCGTGGAAAATGGTAATGGAAGGTTATGTTGAAGAAATGCGAGCTACTGAGAAGCCAAAGGAGGGTCCGTATGCACAGCACCAGTATTTAACACCAAATAATATTTGATGACATCGCGGAAACTGATAATGGAAGGTTAAGTTGAAGAAACGCGAGGTGCTGAGAAACCAAAGGAGGGTCCGCATGCGCAGCACCAGTATTTAACACCAAATAATATTTGATGACGTCCCAGAAAATGGTGATGTAAGGTTAAGCTGAAGAAACGCGAGCTACTGAGAAGCCAAAGGAGGGTCCGCATGCGCAGAACCAGTAATTACCAAAAAATATTTGAAGACGTCGCGGAAAATGGTAACGGAAGGTTAAGTTGAAGAAACGCGAGCTACTGAGAAGCCAAAGGAGGGTCCGCATGCACAGCTCCAGTAATTAACACCAAATAATATTTGATGACGTCGCAGAAAATTGTAATGGAAGGTTAAGTTGACGAAACGCGAGGTACTGAGAAGCCAAAGGAGGGACCGCATGCAAAGCACTAGTAATTAACACCAAATATTATTTGATGACATCGCGGAAAATGGTAATGCACGGTTAAGTTGAAGAAGTGCGAGGTGCTGAGAAGCCAAAGGAGGGTCCGCGTGCGGAGCGCCAGTAATTAACACCAAATAATATTTGATGACGTCGCGGAAAATGGTAATGGAAGGTTAAGTTGAAGAAAGGCGAGGTAATGAGAAGCCGAAAAAGGGTCCGCATGCGCAGCACCTGTAATTAACACCAAATAACATTTGGTGACGTCGCGGAATATGGTGATGGAAGGTTAAGCTGAAGAATCGCGAGGTACTGAGAAGCCAAAGGATGGTCCGCATGCACAGTACCAGTAATTAACAACAAAATAATATTTGATGACATCGCGGAAAATGATAATGGAAATTTGGGTTGAAGAAACGCGAGGTACTGAGAAGCCAAAGGAGGGTCCGTATGCACAGCACCAGTAATTAACACGAAAAAATATTTCATGACGTCAAGAAAAATGGTAATGAAAGGTTAAGTTGAAGAAACGCGAGGTAATGAGAAGCCGAAAAAGGGTCCGCATGCGCAGCACCTGTAATTAACACCAAATAACATTTGGTAACGTCGCGGAATATGGTGATGGAAGGTTAAGCTGAAGAAACGCGAGGTACTGAGAAGCCAAAGGATGGTCCGCATGCACAGTACCAGTAATTAACAACAAATAATATTTGAAGACGTCGCGGAAAATGGTATTGGAAGGTTAAGTTGAAGAAACGCGAGGTACTGAGAAGCCAAAGGAGGGTCCGCATGCGCAGCACCAGTAATTAACAACAAATAATATTTGAAGACGTCGCGGAAAATGGTAATGGAAGGTTAAGTTGAAGAAACGCGAGCTACTGAGAAGCCAAAGGAGGGTCCGTATGCACAGCACCAGTATTTAACACCAAATAATATTTCATGTCGTCGCGGAAAATGGTAACGGAAGTTTCAGTTTAAGAAACGCGAGGTACTGAGAAGCCAAAGGAGGGTCCGCATGCATATCACTAGTAATTAACACCAAATAATATTTGATGACGTCGCAGAAAATGGTAATGGAAGGTTAAGTTGAAGAAACGCGAGGTACTGAGAAGCCAAAGGAGGGTCCGCATGCTCAGCACCAGTAATTAACAGCAAATAATATTTGAAGACGTCGCGGAAAATGGTAATGGAAGGTTAAGTTGAAGAAACGCGAGGTACTGAGAAGCCAAAGGAGGGTCCGCATGCGCAGCACCAGTAATTCACACCAAATAATATTTGATGACATCGCGGAAAATGGTAATGGAAGGTTAAGATGAAGAAACGCGAATTACTGAGAAGCCAAAGGATGGTCCGCATGCACAGCACCAGAAATTAACAACAAATAATATTTGAAGACGTCGTGGAAAATGGTAATGGAAGTTTATGTTGAAGAAATGCGAGCTACTGAGAAGCCAAAGGAGAGTCCGCATGCACAGCACCAGTATTTAACACCAAATAATATTTGATGACATCGCGGAAACTGATAACGGAAGGTTAAGTTGAAGAAACGCGAGGTGCTGAGAAACCAAAGGTGGGTCCGCATGCGCAGCACCAGTATTTAACACCAAATAATATTTGAAGACTTCGTGGAAAATGGTAATGGAAGGTTATGTTGAAGAAGTGCGAGCTACTGAGAAGCCAAAGGAGGGTCCGCATGCAAAGCACCAGTAATTAACACCAAATAATATTTGATGACGTCGCAGAAAATGGTAATGGAAGGTTAAGCTGAAGAAACGCGAGGTACTGAGAAGCCAAAGGAGGGTCCGCATGCACAGCACCAGTAATTAACACGAAATAATATTTGATGACGTCGCGGAAAATGGTAATGGAAGGTTAAGTTGAAAAGAGGCGAGGTACTGAGAAGCCAAAGGGGGGTCCGTATGCACAGCACCAGTATTTAACACCACATAATATTTGAAGACATCGCGGAAACTGATAATGGAAGGTTAAGTTGAAGAAACGCGAGGTGCTGAGAAGCCAAAGGAGGGTCCGCATGCGCAGCACCAGTATTGAACACCAAATAATATTTGATGACATCGCGGAAACTGATAATGGAAGGTTAAGTTGAAGAAACGCGAGGTGCTGAGAAGCCAAAGGAGGGTCCGCATGCACACCACCAGTAATTAACACCAAATAATATTTGATGACGTCGCAGAAAATGGTAATGTAAGGTTAAGTTTAAGAAACGCGAGGTGCTGAGAAGCAAAAGGATGGTCCGCCATCTCAGCACCCGTAATTAACACGAAATAATATTTGATGACGTTGCGGGAAATGGTAATGGAAGGTGAAGTTGAAGAAACGCGAAGTGCCGAGAAGCCAAAGGAGGGTCCGCAAGCGCAGCACCAGTAATTAACACCAAATAATATTTGATGACGTCGCGCAAATTGGTAATGGAAGGTTAAGTTGAAGAATCGCGAGGTAATGAGAAGCCGAAAAAGGGTCCGCATGCGCAGCACCTGTAATTAACACCAAATAACATTTGGTGACGTCGCGGAATATGGTGATGGAAGGTTAAGCTGAAGAATCGCGAGGTACTGAGAAGCCAAAGGATGGTCCGCATGCACAGTACCAGTAATTAACAACAAATAATATTTGAAGACGTCGCGGAAAATGGTATTGGAAGGTTAAGTTGAAGAAACGCGAGGTACTGAGAAGCCAAAGGAGGGTCCGCATGCGCAGCACCAGTAATTAACAACAAATAATATTTGAAGACGTCGCGGAAAATGGTAATGGAAGGTTAAGTTGAAGAAACGCGAGCTACTGAGAAGCCAAAGGAGGGTCCGTATGCACAGCACCAGTATTTAACACCAAATAATATTTGATGACATCGCGGAATATGGTAATGGAAGGTGAAGTTGAAGAAACGCGAGGTAGTGCGAAGCGAAAATAGGGTCTGGATGCGTAGCACCAGTAATTAATACCAAATAATATTTGATGACGTCGCGGAAAATGGTAATGGAATGTTAAGTATAAGAAAGGCGAGGTACTGATAAGCCAAAGGAGGGTCCACATGCACAGCACCTGTAATTAACACCAAATAATATTTGATGACGTCGCGGAAAATGGTAATGGAAGCTTAAGTTTAAGAAACGCGAGGTACTGATAAGCCAAAGGAGGGTCCGCATGCACAGCACCAGTAATTAACACCAAGTAATATTTGATGACGTCGCAGAAAATGATAATGGAAGGTTAAGTTGAAGAAACGCGAGGTACTGAGAAGCCAAAGGAGGGTCCGCATGCGCAGCTCCAGTAATTAACACCAAATAATATTTGAAGATTTCGCGGAACATGGTAATGGAAGGTTAAGTTGAAGAAACACGAGGTACAGAGAAGCCAAAGGAGGGTCCGCATGCGCAGCACCAGTAATTAACACCAAATAATATTTGATGACGTCGCGGAAAATGGTAGTGGAAGATTAAGCTGAAGAAACGCGAGGTACTGAGAAGCCAAAGGATGGTCCGCATGCTCAGCACCAGTAATTAACAGCAAATAATATTTGAAGACGTCGCGGAAAATGGTAATGGAAGGTTAAGTTGAAGAAACGCGAGGTACTGAGAAGCCAAAGGAGGGTCCGCATGCGCAGCACCAGTAATTCACACCAAATAATATTTGATGACATCGCGGAAAATGGTAATGGAAGGTTAAGATGAAGAAACGCGAATTACTGAGAAGCCAAAGGATGGTCCGCATGCACAGCACCAGAAATTAACAACAAATAATATTTGAAGACGTCGTGGAAAATGGTAATGGAAGTTTATGTTGAAGAAATGCGAGCTACTGAGAAGCCAAAGGAGAGTCCGCATGCACAGCACCAGTATTTAACACCAAATAATATTTGATGACATCGCGGAAACTGATAATGGAAGGTTAAGTTGAAGAAACGCGAGGTGCTGAGAAACCAAAGGAGGGTCCGCATGCGCAGCACCAGTATTTAACACCAAATAATATTTGAAGACTTCGTGGAAAATGGTAATGGAAGGTTATGTTGAAGAAGTGCGAGCTACTGAGAAGCCAAAGGAGGGTCCGTATGCACAGCACCAGTATTTAACACCAAATAATATTTGATGACATCGCGGAAACTGATAATGGAAGGTTAAGTTGAAGAAACGCGAGGTGCTGAGAAGCCAAAGGAGGGTCCGCATGCGCAGCACCAGTATTTAACACCAAATAATATTTGATGACGTCCCAGAAAATGGTAATGTAAGGTTAAGCTGAAGAAACGCGAGCTACTGAGAAGCCAAAGGAGGGTCCGCATGCGCAGAACCAGTAATTACCAAAAAATATTTGAAGACGTCGCGGAAAATGGTAATGGAAGGTTAAGTTGAAGAAACGCGAGCTACTGAGAAGCCAAAGGAGGGTCCGCATGCGGAGCACCAGTAATTACACGAAATAATATTTGATGACGTCACGGAAAATGGTAATAAAAGGTTAAGTTGACGAAACGCGAGGTACAGAGAAGCCAAAGGAGGGTCCGCGTGCACAGCACTAGTAATTAACACCAAATATTATTTGATGACATCGCGGAAAATGGTAATGCACGGTTAAGTTGAAGAAGTGCGAGGTGCTGAGAAGCCAAAGGAGGGTCCGCGTGCGGAGCGCCAGTAATTAACACCAAATAATATTTGATGACGTCGCGGAAAATGGTAATGGAATGTTAAGTTGAAGAAAGGCGAGGTACTGATAAGCCAAAGGAGGGTCCGCATGCACAGCACCAGTAATTAACACCAAATAATATTTGGTGACGTCGCGGAAAATCGTAATGAAAGGTTAAGTTGAAGAAACGCGACGTACTGAGAAGCCAAAGGAGGGTCCGCATGCGCAGCACTAGTAATTAACACCAAATAATATTTGATGACATCGCGGAAAACGGTAATGCACGGTTAAGTTGAAGAAGTGCGAGGTGCTGAGAAGCCAAAGGAGGGTTAGCATGCGGAGCACCCGTTTTAACACCAAATAATATTTGATGACCTCGCGGAAAACGGTAATGGAAGGTTAAGTTGAAGAAACGCGAGATACTGAGAAGCCAAAGGAGGGTCCGCATGCACAGCTCCAGTAATTAACACCAAATAATATTTGATGACGTCGCAGAAAATGGTAATGGAAGGTTAAGTTGAAGAAACGCGAGGTAGTGAGAAGCCAAAGGAGGGTCCGCATGCGCAGCACCTGTAATTACCACGAAATAATATTTGATGACGTCGTGTAAAATGGTAATGGAAGGTTAAGTTCAAGAAACGCGAGGTACTGAGAAGCCAAAGCAGTGTCCGCATTCGCAGCACGAGTAATTAACACCAAATAATATTTAATGTCGTCGCGGAAAATGGTAATGGAAGTTTAAGTTGACGAAACGCGAGGTACTGAGAAGCCAAAGGAGGGTCCGCATGCACAGCACTAGTAATTAACACCAAATATTATTTGATGACATCGCGGAAAATGGTAATGCACGGTTAAGTTGAAGTGCGAGGTGCTGAGAAGCCAAAGGAGGGTCCGCGTGCGGAGCGCCAGTAATTAACACCAAATAATATTTGATGACGTCGCGGAAAATGGTAATGGAAGGTTAAGTTGAAGAAAGGCGATGTACTGATACGCCAAAGGAGGGTCCGCATGCAGAGCACCAGTAATTAACACCAAGTAATATTTGATGACATCGCTGAAAATGGTAATGGAAGGTTAAGTTGAAGAGAGGCGAGGTACTGAGAAGCCAAAGGAGAGTCCGCATGCACAGCACTAGTAATTAACACCAAAATATTTGATGACATCGCGGAAAATGGTAATGCACGGTTAAGTTGAAGAAGTGCGAGGTGCTGAGAAGCCAAAGGAGGGTTCGCATGCGGAGCACCAGTAATTAACACCAAATAATATTTGATGACTTCGCGGAAAATGGTAATGGAAGGTTAAGTTGAAGAGAGACGAGGTACTGATAAGCCAAAGGAGGGTCCGCATGCACAGCACCAGTAATTGACACCAAATAATATTTGATGACATCTCTGAAAATGATAATGGAAAGTTAAGTTGAAGAAACGCGAGGTACTGAGAAGGCAAAGGAGAGTCCGCATGCACAGCACTAGTAATTAACACCAAATAATATTTGATGACATCGCGGAAAATGGTAATGCACGGTTAAGTTGAAGAAGTGCGAGGTGCTGAGAAGCCAAAGGAGGGTTCGCATGCGGAGCACCCGTTTTAACAACAAATAATATTTGATGACCTCGCGGAAAACGGTAATGGAAGGTTAAGTTGAAGAAACGCGAGATACTGAGAAGCCAAAGGAGGGTCCGCATGCACAGCTCCAGTAATTAACACCAAATAATATTTGATGACGTCGCAGAATATGGTAATGGAAGGTTAAGTTGAAGAAACGCGAGGTAGTGAGAAGCCAAAGGAGGGTCCGCATGCGCAGCACCAGTAATTACCACGAAATAATATTTGATGACGTCGCGTAAAATGGTAATGGAAGGTTAAGTTCAAGAAACGCGAGGTACTGAGAAGCCAAAGCAGTGTCCGCATTCGCAGCACGAGTAATTAACACCAAATAATATTTCATGTCGTCGCGGAAAATGGTAATGGAAATTTAAGTTGACGAAACGCGAGGTACTGAGAAGCCAAAGGAGGGTCCGCATGCACAGCACTAGTAATTAACACCAAATATTATTTGATGACATCGCGGAAAATGGTAATGCACGGTTAAGTTGAAGAAGTGCGAGGTGCTGAGAAGCCAAAGGAGGGTCCGCGTGCGGAGCGCCAGTAATTAACACCAAATAATATTTGATGACGTCGCGGAAAATGGTAATGGAAGGTTAAGTTGAAGAAAGGCGAGGTACTGATACGCCAAAGGAGGGTCCGCATGCAGAGCACCAGTAATTAACACCAAGTAATATTTGATGACATCGCTGAAAATGGTAATGGAAGGTTAAGTTGAAGAGAGGCGAGGTACTGATAAGCCACAGGAGGGTCCGCATGCACAGCACCAGTAATTAACACCAAATAATATTTGATGACGTCGCGGAAAATCGTAATGAAAGGTTAAGTTGAAGAAACGCGAGGTACTGAGAAGCCAAAGGAGGGTCCGCATGCGCAGCAGCAGTAATTAACACGAAATAATATTTCATGTCGTCGCGGAAAATGGTAATGGAAGTTTAAGTTGAAGAAACGCGAGGTACTGAGAAGCCAAAGGAGAGTCCGCATGCACAGCACTAGTAATTAACACCAAAATATTTGATGACATCGCGGAAAATGGTAATGCACGGTTAAGTTGAAGAAGTGCGAGGTGCTGAGAAGCCAAAGGAGGGTTCGCATGCGGAGCACCAGTAATTAACACCAAATAATATTTGATGACCTCGCGGAAAATGGTAATGGAAGGTTAAGTTGAAGAGAGACGAGGTACTGATAAGCCAAAGGAGGGTCCGCATGCACAGCACCAGTAATTGACACCAAATAATATTTGATGACATCTCTGAAAATGGTAATGGAAAGTTAAGTTGAAGAGAGGCGAGGTACTGATAAGCCAAAGGAGGGTCCGCATGCACAGCACCAGTAATTAACACCAAATAATATTTGATGACGTCGCAGAAAATGGTAATGGAAGGTTAAGTTGAAGAAACGCGAGGTAGTGAGAAGCCAAAGGAGGGTCCGCATGCGCAGCACCAGTAATTACCACGAAATAATATTTGATGACGTCGCGTAAAATGGTAATGGAAGGTTAAGTTGAAGAAACGCGAGGTACTGAGAAGCCAAAGGAGGGTCCGCATGCGCAGCACCAGTAATTAACACCAAATAATATTTGATGACGTCGCGGAAAATGATAATGGAAATTTAAGTTGAAGAAATGCGAGATACTGAGAAGGCAATGGAGGATCCGCATGCACAGCACCAGTAATTAACACGAAATAATATTTGATGACGTCGCGGAAAATGGTAATGGAAGGTTATGTTGAAGAAACGCGAGGTACTGAGAAGCCAAAGGAGGGTCCGCATGCGCAGCACCTGTAATTACCACGAAATAATATTTGATGACGTCGTGTAAAATGGTAATGGAAGGTTAAGTTCAAGAAACGCGAGGTACTGAGAAGCCAAAGCAGTGTCCGCATTCGCAGCACGAGTAATTAACACCAAATAATATTTAATGTCGTCGCGGAAAATGGTAATGGAAGTTTAAGTTGACGAAACGCGAGGTACTGAGAAGCCAAAGGAGGGTCCGCATGCACAGCACTAGTAATTAACACCAAATATTATTTGATGACATCGCGGAAAATGGTAATGCACGGTTAAGTTGAAGTGCGAGGTGCTGAGAAGCCAAAGGAGGGTCCGCGTGCGGAGCGCCAGTAATTAACACCAAATAATATTTGATGACGTCGCGGAAAATGGTAATGGAAGGTTAAGTTGAAGAAAGGCGAGGTACTGATACGCCAAAGGAGGGTCCGCATGCAGAGCACCAGTAATTAACACCAAGTAATATTTGATGACATCGCTGAAAATGGTAATGGAAGGTTAAGTTGAAGAGAGGCGAGGTACTGAGAAGCCAAAGGAGAGTCCGCATGCACAGCACTAGTAATTAACACCAAAATATTTGATGACATCGCGGAAAATGGTAATGCACGGTTAAGTTGAAGAAGTGCGAGGTGCTGAGAAGCCAAAGGAGGGTTCGCATGCGGAGCACCAGTAATTAACACCAAATAATATTTGATGACTTCGCGGAAAATGGTAATGGAAGGTTAAGTTGAAGAGAGACGAGGTACTGATAAGCCAAAGGAGGGTCCGCATGCACAGCACCAGTAATTGACACCAAATAATATTTGATGACATCTCTGAAAATGATAATGGAAAGTTAAGTTGAAGAAACGCGAGGTACTGAGAAGGCAAAGGAGAGTCCGCATGCACAGCACTAGTAATTAACACCAAATAATATTTGATGACATCGCGGAAAATGGTAATGCACGGTTAAGTTGAAGAAGTGCGAGGTGCTGAGAAGCCAAAGGAGGGTTCGCATGCGGAGCACCCGTTTTAACAACAAATAATATTTGATGACCTCGCGGAAAACGGTAATGGAAGGTTAAGTTGAAGAAACGCGAGATACTGAGAAGCCAAAGGAGGGTCCGCATGCACAGCTCCAGTAATTAACACCAAATAATATTTGATGACGTCGCAGAATATGGTAATGGAAGGTTAAGTTGAAGAAACGCGAGGTAGTGAGAAGCCAAAGGAGGGACCGCATGCGCAGCACCAGTAATTACCACGAAATAATATTTGATGACGTCGCGTAAAATGGTAATGGAAGGTTAAGTTCAAGAAACGCGAGGTACTGAGAAGCCAAAGCAGTGTCCGCATTCGCAGCACGAGTAATTAACACCAAATAATATTTCATGTCGTCGCGGAAAATGGTAATGGAAGTTTAAGTTGACGAAACGCGAGGTACTGAGAAGCCAAAGGAGGGTCCGCATGCACAGCACTAGTAATTAACACCAAATATTATTTGATGACATCGCGGAAAATGGTAATGCACGGTTAAGTTGAAGAAGTGCGAGGTGCTGAGAAGCCAAAGGAGGGTCCGCGTGCGGAGCGCCAGTAATTAACACCAAATAATATTTGATGACGTCGCGGAAAATGGTAATGGAAGGTTAAGTTGAAGAAAGGCGAGGTACTGATACGCCAAAGGAGGGTCCGCATGCAGAGCACCAGTAATTAACACCAAGTAATATTTGATGACATCGCTGAAAATGGTAATGGAAGGTTAAGTTGAAGAGAGGCGAGGTACTGATAAGCCACAGGAGGGTCCGCATGCACAGCACCAGTAATTAACACCAAATAATATTTGATGACGTCGCGGAAAATCGTAATGAAAGGTTAAGTTGAAGAAACGCGAGGTACTGAGAAGCCAAAGGAGGGTCCGCATGCGCAGCAGCAGTAATTAACACGAAATAATAGTTCATGTCGTCGCGGAAAATGGTAATGGAAGTTTAAGTTGAAGAAACGCGAGGTACTGAGAAGCCAAAGGAGAGTCCGCATGCACAGCACTAGTAATTAACACCAAAATATTTGATGACATCGCGGAAAATGGTAATGCACGGTTAAGTTGAAGAAGTGCGAGGTGCTGAGAAGCCAAAGGAGGGTTCGCATGCGGAGCACCAGTAATTAACACCAAATAATATTTGATGACCTCGCGGAAAATGGTAATGGAAGGTTAAGTTGAAGAGAGACGAGGTACTGATAAGCCAAAGGAGGGTCCGCATGCACAGCACCAGTAATTGACACCAAATAATATTTGATGACATCTCTGAAAATGGTAATGGAAAGTTAAGTTGAAGAGAGGCGAGGTACTGATAAGCCAAAGGAGGGTCCGCATGCACAGCACCAGTAATTAACACCAAATAATATTTGATGACGTCGCAGAAAATGGTAATGGAAGGTTAAGTTGAAGAAACGCGAGGTAGTGAGAAGCCAAAGGAGGGTCCGCATGCGCAGCACCAGTAATTACCACGAAATAATATTTGATGACGTCGCGTAAAATGGTAATGGAAGGTTAAGTTGAAGAAACGCGAGGTACTGAGAAGCCAAAGGAGGGTCCGCATGCGCAGCACCAGTAATTAACACCAAATAATATTTGATGACGTCGCGGAAAATGATAATGGAAATTTAAGTTGAAGAAATGCGAGATACTGAGAAGGCAATGGAGGATCCGCATGCACAGCACCAGTAATTAACACGAAATAATATTTGATGACGTCGCGGAAAATGGTAATGGAAGGTTATGTTGAAGAAACGCGAGGTACTGAGAAGCCAAAGGAGGGTCCGCATGTGCAGCACCAGTAGTTAACACGAAATAATATTTGATGACGTCGCGGATAATGGTAATGGAAGGTTAAGTTGAACAAACGCGAGTTACTGAGAAGCCAAAGGAGGGTCCGCATGCGCAGCACCAGTCATTAACACCAAACAATATTTGATGACGTCGCGGAAAATGGTAATGAAAGGTTAAGTTGAAGAAACGCGAGGTACACAGAAGCCAAAGGAGGGTCCGCATGCGCAGCACCAGTAATTAACAAGAAATATTATTGATGACGTCGCGGAAAATGGTAATGGAAGGTTAAGTTGAAGAAACACGAGGTACTCAGAAGCCAAAGGAGGGTCCGCATGCGCAGCACCAGTAATTACCACGAAATAATATTTGATGACGTCGCGTAAAATGGTAATGGTAGGTTAAGTTGAAGAAACGCGAGGTACTGAGAACGCAAAGGAGGGTCCGCATGCGCAGCACCAGTAGTTCACACGAAATAATATTTGATGACGTCGCGGAAAACGGTAATGGAAGGTTAAGTTGAAGAAACGCGAGCTACTGAGAAGCCAAAGGAGGGTCCGCATGCGGAGCACCAGTAATTACACGAAATAATATTTGATGACGTCACGGAAAATGGTAATAAAAGGTTAAGTTAATGAAACGCGAGGTACCGAGAAGCCAAAGGAGGGTCCGCATGCGCAGCACCAGTAGTTCACACCAAATAATATTTGATGACATCGCGGAAAATGGTAATGCACGGTTAAGTTGAAGAAGTGCGAGGTGCTGAGAAGCCAAAGGATGGTCCGCATGCGGAGCACCAGTAATTAACACCAAATAATATTTGATGACGTCGCGGAAAATGGTAATGGAAGGTTAAGTTGAAGAGAGGCGAGGTACTGATAAGCCTAAGGAGGGTCCGCATGCACAGCACCAGTAATTAACACCAAATAATATTTGGTGACGTCGCGGAAAATGGTGATGGAAGGTTAAGTTGAAGAAACGCGACGTACTGAGAAGCCAAATGATGGTCCGCATGCGCAGCACCAGTAATTAACACCAAATAATATTTGATGACGTCGCGGAAAATGGTAATGGAAGGTTAAGTTGAAGAAACGCGAGGTCCTGAGAAGCCAAGGGATGGTCCGCATGCACAGCACCAGTAATTAACAACAAATAATATTTGAAGACGTCGCGGAAAATGGTAATGGAAGGTTAAGTTGAAGAAACGCGAGCTACTTAGAAGCCAAAGGAGGGTCCGTATGCACAGCACCAGTATTTAAAACCAAATAATATTTGATGACATCGCGAAAACTGATAATGGAAGGTTAAGTTGAAAAAACGCGAGGTTCTGAGAAGCCAAAGGAGGGTCCGCATGCGCAGCACCAGTAATTAACACCGAATAATATTTGATGACATTGCAGAAAATGGTAATGTAAGGTTAAGTTGAAGAAACGCGAGGTGCTGAGAAGCCAAAGGAGGGTCCGCATGCGCAGAACCAGTAATTAACAACAAATAATATTTGATGACGTCGCGGAAAATGGTAATGGAAGGTTAAGTTGAAGAAATGCGAGGTACTGAAAAGGCAAAGGAGGGTCCGCATGCGCAGCACCAGTAATTAACAGCAAATAGTATTTGATGACGTTGCGGAAAATGGTAATGGAAGGTTAAGTTGAAGAAACGCGAGGTACTGAGAAGCCAAAGCAGTGTCCCCATGCGCAGCACCAGTAATTACCACCAAATAATATTTTATGTCGTCGCGGAAAATGGTAATGGAAGTTTAAGTTGAAGAAACGCGATTTAATGAGAAGCCAAAGGAGGGTCCGCATGCATATCACTAGTAATTAGCACCAAAAAATATTTGATGACATTGCGGAAAATGGTAATGCACGGTTAAGTTCAAGAAGTGCGAGGTGCTGAGAAGACAAAGGAGGGTCCGCATGCGGAGCACCAGTAATTAACACCAAATAATATTTGATGACGTTGCCGAAAATGGTAATGAAAGGTTAAGTTGAAGAAACGCGAGGTACTCAGAAGCCAAAGGAGGGTCCGCATGCGCAGCACTAGTAATTAACAAGAAATATTATTGATGACGTCGCGGAAAATGGTAATGGAAGGTTAAGTTGAAGAAACACGAGGTACTCAGAAGCCAAAGGAGGGTCCGCATGCGCAGCACCAGTAATTAACACCAAATAATATTTCATGTCGTCGCGGAAAATGGTAATGGAAGTTTAAGTTGACGAAACGCGAGGTACTGAGAAGCCAAAGGAGGGTCTGCATGCAGAGCACTAGTAATTAACACCAAATATTATTTGATGACATCGCGGAAAATGGTAATGCACGGTTAAGTTGAAGAAGTGCGAGGTGCTGAGAAGCCAAAGGAGGGTCCGCGTGCGGAGCGCCAGTAATTAACACCAAATAATATTTGATGACGTCGCGGAAAATGGTAATGGAAGGTTAAGTTGAAGAAAGGCGAGGTACTGATAAGCCAAAGGAGGGTCCGCATGCATAGCACCAGTAATTAACACCAAGTAATATTTGATGACATCGCTGAAAATGGTAATGGAAGGTTAAGTTGAAGAGAGGCGAGGTACTGATAAGCCACAGGAGGGTCCGCATGCACAGCACCTGTAATTAACACCAAATAATATTTGATGACGTCGCGGAAAATCGTAATGAAAGGTTAAGTTGAAGAAGCGCGAGGTACTGAGAAGCCAAAGGAGGGTCCGCATGCGCAGCACCAGTAATTAACACGAAATAATATTTCATGTCGTCGCGGAAAATGGTAATGGAAGTTTAAGTTGAAGAAACGCGAGGTACTGAGAAGCCAAAGGAGAGTCCGCATTCACAGCACTAGTAATTAACACCAAAATATTTGATGACATCGCGGAAAATGGTAATGCACGGTTAAGTTGAAGAAGTGCGAGGTGCTGAGAAGCCAAAGGAGGGTCCGCGTGCGGAGCGCCAGTAATTAACACCAAATAATATTTGATGACGTCGCGGAGAATGGTAATGGAAGGTTAAGTTGAAGAAAGGCGAGGTACTGATAAGCCAAAGGAGGGTCCGCATGCAGAGCACCAGTAATTAACACCAAGTAATATTTGATGACATCGCTGAAAATGGTAATGGAAGGTTAAGTTGAAGAGAGGCGAGGTACTGATAAGCCACAGGAGGGTCCGCATGCACAGCACCAGTAATTAACACCAAATAATATTTGATGACGTCGCGGAAAATCGTAATGAAAGGTTAAGTTGAAGAAACACGAGGTACTGAGAAGCCAAAGGAGAGTCCGCATGCACAGCACTAGTAATTAACACCAAAATATTTGATGACATCGCGGCAAATGGTAATGCACGGTTAAGTTGCAGAAGTGCGAGGTGCTGAGAAGCCAAAGGAGGGTTCGCATGCGGAGCACCAGTAATTAACACCAAATAATATTTGATGACCTCGCGGAAAATGGCAATGGAAGGTTAAGTTGAAGAGAGACGAGGTACTGATAAGCCAAAGGAGGGTCCGCATGCACAGCACCAGTAATTAACACCAAATAATATTTGATGACGTCGCAGAAAATGGTAATGGAAGGTTAAGTTGAAGAAACGCGAGGTAGTGAGAAGCCAAAGGAGGGTCCGCATGCGCAGCACCAGTAATTACCACGAAATAATATTTGATGACGTCGCGTAAAATGGTAATGGAAGGTTAAGTTGAAGAAACGCGAGGTACTGAGAAGCCAAAGGAGGGTCCGCATGCGCAGCACCAGTAATTAACACCAAATAATATTTGATGACGTCGCGGAAAATGATAATGGAAATTTAAGTTGAAGAAATGCGAGATACTGAGAAGGCAATGGAGGATCCGCATGCACAGCACCAGTAATTAACACGAAATAATATTTGATGACGTCGCGGAAAATGGTAATGGAAGGTTATGTTGAAGAAACGCGAGGTACTGAGAAGCCAAAGGAGGGTCCGCATGTGCAGCACCAGTAGTTAACACGAAATAATATTTGATGACGTCGCGGATAATGGTAATGGAAGGTTAAGTTGAACAAACGCGAGTTACTGAGAAGCCAAAGGAGGGTCCGCATGCGCAGCACCAGTCATTAACACCAAACAATATTTGATGACGTCGCGGAAAATGGTAATGAAAGGTTAAGTTGAAGAAACGCGAGGTACACAGAAGCCAAAGGAGGGTCCGCATGCGCAGCACCAGTAATTAACAAGAAATATTATTGATGACGTCGCGGAAAATGGTAATGGAAGGTTAAGTTGAAGAAACACGAGGTACTCAGAAGCCAAAGGAGGGTCCGCATGCGCAGCACCAGTAATTACCACGAAATAATATTTGATGACGTCGCGTAAAATGGTAATGGTAGGTTAAGTTGAAGAAACGCGAGGTACTGAGAACGCAAAGGAGGGTCCGCATGCGCAGCACCAGTAGTTCACACGAAATAATATTTGATGACGTCGCGGAAAACGGTAATGGAAGGTTAAGTTGAAGAAACGCGAGCTACTGAGAAGCCAAAGGAGGGTCCGCATGCGGAGCACCAGTAATTACACGAAATAATATTTGATGACGTCACGGAAAATGGTAATAAAAGGTTAAGTTAATGAAACGCGAGGTACCGAGAAGCCAAAGGAGGGTCCGCATGCGCAGCACCAGTAGTTCACACCAAATAATATTTGATGACATCGCGGAAAATGGTAATGCACGGTTAAGTTGAAGAAGTGCGAGGTGCTGAGAAGCCAAAGGATGGTCCGCATGCGGAGCACCAGTAATTAACACCAAATAATATTTGATGACGTCGCGGAAAATGGTAATGGAAGGTTAAGTTGAAGAGAGGCGAGGTACTGATAAGCCTAAGGAGGGTCCGCATGCACAGCACCAGTAATTAACACCAAATAATATTTGGTGACGTCGCGGAAAATGGTGATGGAAGGTTAAGTTGAAGAAACGCGACGTACTGAGAAGCCAAATGATGGTCCGCATGCGCAGCACCAGTAATTAACACCAAATAATATTTGATGACGTCGCGGAAAATGGTAATGGAAGGTTAAGTTGAAGAAACGCGAGGTCCTGAGAAGCCAAGGGATGGTCCGCATGCACAGCACCAGTAATTAACAACAAATAATATTTGAAGACGTCGCGGAAAATGGTAATGGAAGGTTAAGTTGAAGAAACGCGAGCTACTTAGAAGCCAAAGGAGGGTCCGTATGCACAGCACCAGTATTTAAAACCAAATAATATTTGATGACATCGCGAAAACTGATAATGGAAGGTTAAGTTGAAAAAACGCGAGGTTCTGAGAAGCCAAAGGAGGGTCCGCATGCGCAGCACCAGTAATTAACACCGAATAATATTTGATGACATTGCAGAAAATGGTAATGTAAGGTTAAGTTGAAGAAACGCGAGGTGCTGAGAAGCCAAAGGAGGGTCCGCATGCGCAGAACCAGTAATTAACAACAAATAATATTTGATGACGTCGCGGAAAATGGTAATGGAAGGTTAAGTTGAAGAAATGCGAGGTACTGAAAAGGCAAAGGAGGGTCCGCATGCGCAGCACCAGTAATTAACAGCAAATAGTATTTGATGACGTTGCGGAAAATGGTAATGGAAGGTTAAGTTGAAGAAACGCGAGGTACTGAGAAGCCAAAGCAGTGTCCCCATGCGCAGCACCAGTAATTACCACCAAATAATATTTTATGTCGTCGCGGAAAATGGTAATGGAAGTTTAAGTTGAAGAAACGCGATTTAATGAGAAGCCAAAGGAGGGTCCGCATGCATATCACTAGTAATTAGCACCAAAAAATATTTGATGACATTGCGGAAAATGGTAATGCACGGTTAAGTTCAAGAAGTGCGAGGTGCTGAGAAGACAAAGGAGGGTCCGCATGCGGAGCACCAGTAATTAACACCAAATAATATTTGATGACGTTGCCGAAAATGGTAATGAAAGGTTAAGTTGAAGAAACGCGAGGTACTCAGAAGCCAAAGGAGGGTCCGCATGCGCAGCACTAGTAATTAACAAGAAATATTATTGATGACGTCGCGGAAAATGGTAATGGAAGGTTAAGTTGAAGAAACACGAGGTACTCAGAAGCCAAAGGAGGGTCCGCATGCGCAGCACCAGTAATTAACACCAAATAATATTTCATGTCGTCGCGGAAAATGGTAATGGAAGTTTAAGTTGACGAAACGCGAGGTACTGAGAAGCCAAAGGAGGGTCTGCATGCAGAGCACTAGTAATTAACACCAAATATTATTTGATGACATCGCGGAAAATGGTAATGCACGGTTAAGTTGAAGAAGTGCGAGGTGCTGAGAAGCCAAAGGAGGGTCCGCGTGCGGAGCGCCAGTAATTAACACCAAATAATATTTGATGACGTCGCGGAAAATGGTAATGGAAGGTTAAGTTGAAGAAAGGCGAGGTACTGATAAGCCAAAGGAGGGTCCGCATGCATAGCACCAGTAATTAACACCAAGTAATATTTGATGACATCGCTGAAAATGGTAATGGAAGGTTAAGTTGAAGAGAGGCGAGGTACTGATAAGCCACAGGAGGGTCCGCATGCACAGCACCTGTAATTAACACCAAATAATATTTGATGACGTCGCGGAAAATCGTAATGAAAGGTTAAGTTGAAGAAGCGCGAGGTACTGAGAAGCCAAAGGAGGGTCCGCATGCGCAGCACCAGTAATTAACACGAAATAATATTTCATGTCGTCGCGGAAAATGGTAATGGAAGTTTAAGTTGAAGAAACGCGAGGTACTGAGAAGCCAAAGGAGAGTCCGCATTCACAGCACTAGTAATTAACACCAAAATATTTGATGACATCGCGGAAAATGGTAATGCACGGTTAAGTTGAAGAAGTGCGAGGTGCTGAGAAGCCAAAGGAGGGTCCGCGTGCGGAGCGCCAGTAATTAACACCAAATAATATTTGATGACGTCGCGGAGAATGGTAATGGAAGGTTAAGTTGAAGAAAGGCGAGGTACTGATAAGCCAAAGGAGGGTCCGCATGCAGAGCACCAGTAATTAACACCAAGTAATATTTGATGACATCGCTGAAAATGGTAATGGAAGGTTAAGTTGAAGAGAGGCGAGGTACTGATAAGCCACAGGAGGGTCCGCATGCACAGCACCAGTAATTAACACCAAATAATATTTGATGACGTCGCGGAAAATCGTAATGAAAGGTTAAGTTGAAGAAACACGAGGTACTGAGAAGCCAAAGGAGAGTCCGCATGCACAGCACTAGTAATTAACACCAAAATATTTGATGACATCGCGGCAAATGGTAATGCACGGTTAAGTTGCAGAAGTGCGAGGTGCTGAGAAGCCAAAGGAGGGTTCGCATGCGGAGCACCAGTAATTAACACCAAATAATATTTGATGACCTCGCGGAAAATGGCAATGGAAGGTTAAGTTGAAGAGAGACGAGGTACTGATAAGCCAAAGGAGGGTCCGCATGCACAGCACCAGTAATTAACACCAAATAATATTTGATGACGTCGCAGAAAATGGTAATGGAAGGTTAAGTTGAAGAAACGCGAGGTAGTGAGAAGCCAAAGGAGGGTCCGCATGCGCAGCACCAGTATTTACCACGAAATAATATTTGATGACGTCGCGTAAAATGGTAATGGAAGGTTAAGTTGAAGAAACGCGAGGTACTGAGAAGCCAAAGGAGGGTCCGCATGCGCAGCACCAGTAATTAACACCAAATAATATTTGGTGACGTCGCGGAAAATGGTGATGGAAGGTTAAGTTGAAGAAACGCGACGTACTGAGAAGCCAAATGATGGTCCGCATGCGCAGCACCAGTAATTAACACCAAATAATATTTGATGACGTCGCGGAAAATGGTAATGGAAGGTTAAGTTGAAGAAACGCGAGGTCCTGAGAAGCCAAGGGATGGTCCGCATGCACAGCACCAGTAATTAACAACAAATAATATTTGAAGACGTCGCGGAAAATGGTAATGGAAGGTTAAGTTGAAGAAACGCGAGCTACTTAGAAGCCAAAGGAGGGTCCGTATGCACAGCACCAGTATTTAAAACCAAATAATATTTGATGACATCGCGGAAACTGATAATGGAAGGTTAAGTTGAAAAAACGCGAGGTTCTGAGAAGCCAAAGGAGGGTCCGCATGCGCAGCACCAGTAATTAACACCGAATAATATTTGATGACATTGCAGAAAATGGTAATGTAAGGTTAAGTTGAAGAAACGCGAGGTGCTGAGAAGCCAAAGGAGGGTCCGCATGCGCAGAACCAGTAATTAACAACAAATAATATTTGATGACGTCGCGGAAAATGGTAATGGAAGGTTAAGTTGAAGAAATGCGAGGTACTGAAAAGGCAAAGGAGGGTCCGCATGCGCAGCACCAGTAATTAACAGCAAATAGTATTTGATGACGTTGCGGAAAATGGTAATGGAAGGTTAAGTTGAAGAAACGCGAGGTACTGAGAAGCCAAAGCAGTGTCCCCATGCGCAGCACCAGTAATTACCACCAAATAATATTTTATGTCGTCGCGGAAAATGGTAATGGAAGTTTAAGTTGAAGAAACGCGATTTAATGAGAAGCCAAAGGAGGGTCCGCATGCATATCACTAGTAATTAGCACCAAATAATATTTGATGACATTGCGGAAAATGGTAATTCACGGTTAAGTTCAAGAAGTGCGAGGTGCTGAGAAGACAAAGGAGGGTCCGCATGCGGAGCACCAGTAATTAACACCAAATAATATTTGATGACGTTGCCGAAAATGGTAATGAAAGGTTAAGTTGAAGAAACGCGAGGTACTCAGAAGCCAAAGGAGGGTCCGCATGCGCAGCACTAGTAATTAACAAGAAATATTATTGATGACGTCGCGGAAAATGGTAATGGAAGGTTAAGTTGAAGAAACACGAGGTACTCAGAAGCCAAAGGAGGGTCCGCATGCGCAGCACCAGTAATTAACACCAAATAATATTTCATGTCGTCGCGGAAAATGGTAATGGAAGTTTAAGTTGACGAAACGCGAGGTACTGAGAAGCCAAAGGAGGGTCTGCATGCACAGCACTAGTAATTAACACCAAATATTATTTGATGACATCGCGGAAAATGGTAATGCACGGTTAAGTTGAAGAAGTGCGAGGTGCTGAGAAGCCAAAGGAGGGTCCGCGTGCGGAGCGCCAGTAATTAACACCAAATAATATTTGATGACGTCGCGGAAAATGGTAATGGAAGGTTAAGTTGAAGAAAGGCGAGGTACTGATAAGCCAAAGGAGGGTCCGCATGCATAGCACCAGTAATTAACACCAAGTAATATTTGATGACATCGCTTAAAATGGTAATGGAAGGTTAAGTTGAAGAGAGGCGAGGTACTGATAAGCCACAGGAGGGTCCGCATGCACAGCACCAGTAATTAACACCAAATAATATTTGATGACGTCGCGGAAAATCGTAATGAAAGGTTAAGTTGAAGAAGCGCGAGGTACTGAGAAGCCAAAGGAGGGTCCGCATGCGCAGCACCAGTAATTAACACGAAATAATATTTCATGTCGTCGCGGAAAATGGTAATGGAAGTTTAAGTTGAAGAAACGCGAGGTACTGAGAAGCCAAAGGAGAGTCCGCATTCACAGCACTAGTAATTAACACCAAAATATTTGATGACATCGCGGAAAATGGTAATGCACGGTTAAGTTGAAGAAGTGCGAGGTGCTGAGAAGCCAAAGGAGGGTCCGCATGCGGAGCACCAGTAATTAACACCAAATAATATTTGATGACCTCGCGCAAAATGGCAATGGAAGGTTAAGTTGAAGAGAGACGAGGTACTGATAAGCCAAAGGAGGGTCCGCATGCACAGCACCAGTAATTAACACCAAATAATATTTGATGACGTCGCAGAAAATGGTAATGGAAGGTTAAGTTGAAGAAACGCGAGGTAGTGAGAAGCCAAAGGAGGGTCCGCATGCGCAGCACCAGTAATTAACACCAAATAATATTTCATGTCGTCGCGGAAAATGGTAATGGAAGTTTAAGTTGACGAAACGCGAGGTACTGAGAAGCCAAAGGAGGGTCTGCATGCACAGCACTAGTAATTAACACCAAATATTATTTGATGACATCGCGGAAAATGGTAATGCACGGTTAAGTTGAAGAAGTGCGAGGTGCTGAGAAGCCAAAGGAGGGTCCGCGTGCGGAGCGCCAGTAATTAACACCAAATAATATTTGATGACGTCGCGGAAAATGGTAATGGAAGGTTAAGTTGAAGAAAGGCGAGGTACTGATAACCCAAAGGAGGGTCCGCATGCATAGCACCAGTAATTAACACCAAGTAATATTTGATGACATCGCTGAAAATGGTAATGGAAGGTTAAGTTGAAGAGAGGCGAGGTACTGATAAGCCACAGGAGGGTCCGTATGCACAGCACCAGTATTTAAAACCAAATAATATTTGATGACATCGCGGAAACTGATAATGGAAGGTTAAGTTGAAAAAACGCGAGCTTCTGAGAAGCCAAAGGAGGGTCCGCATGCGCAGCACCAGTAATTAACACCGAATAATATTTGATGACATTGCAGAAAATGGTAATGTAAGGTTAAGTTGAAGAAACGCGATGTGCTGAGAAGCCAAAGGAGGGTCCGCATGCGCAGAACCAGTAATTAACAACAAATAATATTTGATGACGTCGCGGAATATGGTAATGGAAGGTTAAGTTGAAGAAATGCGAGGTACTGAAAAGGCAAAGGAGGGTCCGCATGCGCAGCACCAGTAATTAACAGCAAATAGTATTTGATGACGTTGCGGAAAATGGTAATGGAAGGTTAAGTTGAAGAAACGCGAGGTACTGAGAAGCCAAAGCAGTGTCCCCATGCGCAGCACCAGTAATTACCACCAAATAATATTTTATGTCGTCGCGGAAAATGGTAATGGAAGTTTAAGTTGAAGAAACGCGATTTAATGAGAAGCCAAAGGAGGGTCCGCATGCATATCACTAGTAATTAGCACCAAATAATATTTGATGACATTGCGGAAAATGGTAATGCACGGTTAAGTTCAAGAAGTGCGAGGTGCTGAGAAGACAAAGGAGGGTCCGCATGCGGAGCACCAGTAATTAACACCAAATAATATTTGATGACGTTGCCGAAAATGGTAATGAAAGGTAAAGTTGAAGAAACGCGAGGTACTCAGAAGCCAAAGGAGGGTCCGCATGCGCAGCACTAGTAATTAACAAGAAATATTATTGATGACGTCGCGGAAAATGGTAATGGAAGGTTAAGTTGAAGAAACACGAGGTACTCAGAAGCCAAAGGAGGGTCCGCAAGCGCAGCACCAGTAATTAACACCAAATAATATTTCATGTCGTCGCGGAAAATGGTAATGGAAGTTTAAGTTGACGAAACGCGAGGTACTGAGAAGCCAAAGGAGGGTCTGCATGCACAGCACTAGTAATTAACACCAAATATTATTTGATGACATCGCGGAAAATGGTAATGCACGGTTAAGTTGAAGAAGTGCGAGGTGCTGAGAAGCCAAAGGAGGGTCCGCGTGCGGAGCGCCAGTAATTAACACCAAATAATATTTGATGACGTCGCGGAAAATGGTAATGGAAGGTTAAGTTGAAGAAAGGCGAGGTACTGATAAGCCAAAGGAGGGTCCGCATGCATAGCACCAGTAATTAACACCAAGTAATATTTGATGACATCGCTGAAAATGGTAATGGAAGGTTAAGTTGAAGAGAGGCGAGGTACTGATAAGCCACAGGAGGGTCCGCATGCACAGCACCACTAATTAACACCAAATAATATTTGATGACGTCGCGGAAAATCGTAATGAAAGGTTAAGTTGAAGAAGCGCGAGGTACTGAGAAGCCAAAGGAGGGTCCGCATGCGCAGCACCAGTAATTAACACGAAATAATATTTCATGTCGTCGCGGAAAATGGTAATGGAAGTTTAAGTTGAAGAAACGCGAGGTACTGAGAAGCCAAAGGAGAGTCCGCATTCACAGCACTAGTAATTAACACCAAAATATTTGATGACATCGCGGAAAATGGTAATGCACGGTTAAGTTGAAGAAGTGCGAGGTGCTGAGAAGCCAAAGGAGGGTCCGCGTGCGGAGCGCGAGTAATTAACACCAAATAATATTTGATGACGTCGCGGAGAATGGTAATGGAAGGTTAAGTTGAAGAAAGGCGAGGTACTGATAAGCCAAAGGAGGGTCCGCATGCAGAGCACCAGTAATTAACACCAAGTAATATTTGATGACATCGCTGAAAATGGTAATGGAAGGTTAAGTTGAAGAGAGGCGAGGTACTGATAAGCCACAGGAGGGTCCGCATGCACAGCACCAGTAATTAACACCAAATAATATTTGATGACGTCGCGGAAAATCGTAATGAAAGGTTAAGTTGAAGAAACACGAGGTACTGAGAAGCCAAAGGAGAGTCCGCATGCACAGCACTAGTAATTAACACCAAAATATTTGATGACATCGCGGAAAATGGTAATGCACGGTTAAGTTGCAGAAGTGCGAGGTGCTGAGAAGCCAAAGGAGGGTTCGCATGCGGAGCACCAGTAATTAACACCAAATAATATTTGACGACCTCGCGGAAAATGGCAATGGAAGGTTAAGTTGAAGAGAGACGAGGTACTGATAAGCCAAAGGAGGGTCCGCATGCACAGCACCAGTAATTAACACCAAATAATATTTGATGACGTCGCAGAAAATGGTAATGGAAGGTTAAGTTGAAGAAACGCGAGGTAGTGAGAAGCCAAAGGAGGGTCCGCATGCGCAGCACCAGTATTTACCACGAAATAATATTTGATGACGTCGCGTAAAATGGTAATGGAAGGTTAAGTTGAAGAAACGCGAGGTACTGAGAAGCCAAAGGAGGGTCCGCATGCGCAGCACCAGTAATTAACACCAAATAATATTTGATGACGTCGCGGAAAATGATAATGGAAATTTAAGTTGAAGAAATGCGAGATACTGAGAAGGCAATGGAGGATCCGCATGCACAGCACCAGTAATTAACACGAAATAATATTTGATGACGTCGCGGAAAATGGTAATGGAAGGTTATGTTGAAGAAACTCGAGGTACTGAGAAGCCAAAGGAGGGTCCGCATGTGCAGCACCAGTAGTTAACACGAAATAATATTTGATGACGTCGCGGAAAACGGTAATGGAAGGTTAAGTTGAACAAACGCGAGTTACTGAGAAGCCAAAGGAGGGTCCGCATGCGGAGCACCAGTAATTACACGAAATAATATTTGATGACGTCACGGAAAATGGTAATAAAAGGTTAAGTTAATGAAACGCGAGGTACCGAGAAGCCAAAGGAGGGTCCGCATGCACAGCACTAGTAATTAACACCAAATAATATTTGATGACATCGCGGAAAATGGTAATGCACGGTTAAGTTGAAGAAGTGCGAGGTGCTGAGAAGCCAAAGGATGGTCCGCATGCGGAGCACCAGTAATTAACACCAAATAATATTTGATGACGTCGCGGAAAATGGTAATGGAAGGTTAAGTTGAAGAGAGGCGAGGTACTGATAAACCTAAGGAGGGTCCGGATGCGCAGAACCAGTAATTAACACCAAATTATATTTGATGACGTCGCGGAAAATGGTGATGGAAGGTTAAGTTGAAGAAACGCGAGGTACTGAGAAGCCAAATGATGGTCCGCATGCGCAGCACCAGTAATTAACACCAAATAATATTTGATGACATCGCGGAAACTGATAATGGAAGGTTAAGTTGAAAAAACGCGAGGTTCTGAGAAGCCAAAGGAGGGTCCGCATGCGCAGCACCAGTAATTAACACCGAAAAATATTTGATGACATTGCAGAAAATGGTAATGTAAGGTTAAGTTGAAGAAATGCGAGGTACTGAAAAGGCAAAGGAGGGTCCGCATGCGCAGCACCAGTAATTAACAGCAAATAGTATTTTATGACGTTGCGGAAAATGGTAATGGAAGGTTAAGTTGAAGAAACGCGAGGTACTGAGAAGCCAAAGCAGTGTCCCCATGCGCAGCACCAGTAATTACCACCAAATAATATTTTATGTCGTCGCGGAAAATGGTAATGGAAGTTTAAGTTGAAGAAACGCGATGTACTGAGAAGCCAAAGGAGGGTCCGCATGCATATCACTAGTAATTAACACCAAATAATATTTGATGACATTGCGGAAAATGGTAATGCACGGTTAAGTTCAAGAAGTGCGAGGTGCTCCTAAGCCAAAGGAGGGTCCGCATGCGGAGCACCAGTAATTAACACCAAATAATATTTGATGACGTTGCCGAAAATGGTAATGAAAGGTTAAGTTGAAGAAACGCGAGGTACTCAGAAGCCAAAGGAGGGTCCGCATGCGCAGCACCAGTAATCAACAAGAAATATTATTGATGACGTCGCGGAAAATGGTAATGGAAGGTTAAGTTGAAGAAACACGAGGTACTCAGAAGCCAAAGGAGGGTCCGCATGCGCAGCACCAGTAATTACCAGGAAATAATATTTGATGACGTCACGTAAAATGGTAATGGAAGGTTAAGTTGAAGAAACGCGAGGTACTGAGAACGCAAAGGAGGGTCCGCATGCGCAGCACCAGTAGTTCACACGAAATAATATTTGATGACGTTGCGGAAAACGGTAATGGAAGGTTAAGTTCAAGAAACGCGAGCTACTGAGAAGGCAAAGCAGGGTCCGCATGCGCAGGACCAGTAATTAACACCAAATAATATTTGATGACATCGCGGAAAATGGTAATGCACGGTTAAGTTGAAGAAGTGCGAAGTGCTCAGAAGCCAAAGGAGGGTCCGCATGCGGAGCACCAGTAATTAACACCAAATAATATTTGATGACGTCGCGGAAAATGGTAATGGAAGGTGAAGTTGAAGAAACGCGAAGTGCCGAGAAGCCAAAGGAGGGTCCGCAAGCGCAGCACCAGTAATTAACACCAAATAATATTTGACGACGTCGCGCAAATTGGTAATGGAAGGTTAAGTTGAAGAAATGCGAGGTACTGTGAAGCCAAAGGAGGCTCCGCATGCGCAGCACCAGTAATTAACACCAAATAATATTTGATGACGTCGCGGAAAATGGGAATGGAAGGTTAAGTTCAAGAAACGCGAGGTCCTGAGAAGCCAAAGGAGGGTCCGCATGTACAGCACCAGTAATTAACACGCAATAATATTTGATGACGTCACGGGAAATGCTAATGAAAGGTTAAGTTGAAGAAACGCGAGTTCATGAGAAGCCGAAAAAAGGTCCACATGCACAGCACCAGTAATTAACAAGAAATAATATTTGATGACGTCACGGAAAACGGTAATGAAAGGTTAAGTTGAAGAAACGCCAGGTAATGAGAAGCCGAAAAAGGTTCCGCATGCACAGCACCAGTAATTAACACCAAATAATATTTGGTGTCGTCGCGGAAAATGGTGATGGAAGGTTAAGTTGAAGAAACGCGAGGTGCTGAGAAGCCAAATGATGGTCCGCATGCGCAGCACCAGTAATTAACACCAAATAATATTTGATGACGTCGCGGAAAATGGTAATGGAAGGTTAAGTTGAAGAAACGCGAGGTCCTGAGAAGCCAAGGGATGGTCCGCATGCACAGCACCAGTAATTAACAACAAATAATATTTGAAGACGTCGCGGAAAATGGTAATGGAAGGTTAAGTTGAAGAAACGCGAGCTACTTAGAAGCCATAGGAGAGTCCGTATGCACAGCACCAGTATTTAAAACCAAATATTATTTGATGACATCGCGGAAACTGATAATGGAAGGTTAAGTTGAAAAAACGCGAGGTGCTGAGAAGCCAAAGGAGGGTCCGCATGCACAGCACCAGTAATTAACACCAAATAATATTTGATGACGTCGCGGAATATGGTAATGGAATGTGAAGTTGAAGAAACGCGAGGTAGTGAGAAGCCAAAGGAGGGTCCGCATGCACAGCACCAGTAATTAACACGAAATAATATTTGATGACGTCACGGAAAATGGTAATGAAAGGTTAAGTTGAAGAAACGCGAGGTACCGAGAAGCCAATGGAGGGTCCGCGTGCTCAGCACTAGTAATTAACACCGAATAATATTTGATGACATTGCAGAAAATGGTAATGTAAGGTTAAGTTGAAGAAACGCGAGGTGCTGAGAAGCCAAAGCAGTGTCCCCATGCGCAGCACCAGTAATTACCACCAAAAAATATTTTATGTCGTCGCGGAAAATGGTAATGGAAGTTTAAGTTGAAGAAACGCGAGGTACTGAGAAGCCAAAGGAGGGTCCGCATGCATATCACCAGTAATTAACACCAAATAATATTTGATGACATTGCGGAAAATGGTAATGCACGGTTAAGTTCAAGAAGTGCGAGGTGCTGAGAAGCCAAAGGAGGTTCCGCATGCATATCACTAGTAATTAACACCAAATAATATTTGATGACATTGCGGAAAATGGTAATGCACGGTTAAGTTCAAGAAGTGCGAGGTGCTAAGAAGCCAAAGGACGGTCCGCATGCGGAGCACCAGTAATTAACACCAAATAATATTTGATGACGTTGCCGAAAATGGTAATGAAAGGTTAAGTTGAAGAAACGCGAGGTACTCAGAAGCCAAAGGAGGGTCCGCATTCGCAGCACCAGTAATTAACAAGAAATATTATTGATGACGTCGCGGAAAATGGTAATGGAAGGTTAAGTTGAAGAAACGCGAGGTACTGAGAACGCAAAGGAGGGTCCGCATGCGCAGCACCAGTAGTTCACACGAAATAATATTTGATGACGTCGCGGAAAACGGTAATGGAAGGTTAAGTTGAGGAAACGCGAGCTACTGAGAAGCCAAAGGAGGGTCCGCATGCACAGCACCAGTAATTAACACCAAATAATATTTGATGACGTCGCGGAATATGGTAATGGAATGTGAAGTTGAAGAAACGCGAGGTAGTGAGAAGCCAAAGGAGGGTCCGCATGCACAGCACCAGTAATTAACACGAAATAATATTTGATGACGTCACGGAAAATGGTAATGAAAGGTTAAGTTGAAGAAACGCGAGGTACCGAGAAGCCAATGGAGGGTCCGCATGCACAGCACTAGTAATTAACACCAAATAATATTTGATGACATCGCGGAAAATGGTAATGCACGGTTAAGTTGAAGAAGTGCGAGGTGCTGAGAAGCCAAAGGAGGGTCCGCATGCGGAGCACCAGTAATTAACACCAAATAATATTTGATGACGTCGCGGAAAATGGTAATGGAAGGTTAAGTTGAAGAGAGGCGAGGTACTGATAATCCTAAGGAGGGTCCGCATGCACAGCACCAGTAATTAACACCAAATAATATTTGGGGACGTCGCGGAAAATGGTAATGGAAGGTTAAGTTGAAGAAACGCGAAGTCCTGAGAAGCCAAGGGATGGTCCGCATGCACAGCACCAGTAATTAACAACAAATATTATTGGAAGACGTCCCGGAAAATGGTAATGGAAGGTTAAGTTGAAGAAAGGCGAGCTACTTAGAAGCCAAAGGAGTGTCCGTATGCACAGCACCAGTATTTAACACCAAATAATATTTGATGACATCGCGGAAACTGATAATGCAAGTTTAAGTGTAAGAAACGCGAGGTACTGAGAAGCCAAAGGAGGGTCCGCATGCATATCACTAGTAATTAACACCAAATAATATTTGATGACATCGCGGAAAATGGTAATGCACGGTTAAGTTGAAGAAGTGCGAGGTGCTCAGAAGCCAAAGGAGGGTCCGCATGCGGAGCACCAGTAATTAACACCAAATAATATTTGATGACATCGCGGAAAATGGTAATGGAAGGTTAAGTTGAAGAAACGCGAGGTACTGAGAAGCCAAAGAAGGGTCCGCATGCGCAGCACCAGTAATTAACACGAAATAATTTTGATGACGTCGCGGAAAATGGTAATGGAAGGTTAAGTTGAAGAAACGCGAGGTACTGAGAAGCGAAAGGATGGTCCACAATCTCAGCACCAGTAATTAACACCAAATTATATTTGATGACGTCACGGGAAATGCTAATGAAAGGTTAAGTTGAAGAAACGCGAGGTAATGAGAAGCCGAAAGAAGGTCCACATGCACAGCACCAGTAATTAACAAGAAATAGTATTTGATGACGTCACGGAAAATGGTAATGAAAGGTTAAGTTGAAGAAACGCCAGGTAATGAGAAGCCGAAAAAGGTTCCGCATGCACAGCACCAGTAATTAACACCAAATATTATTTGGTGACGTCGCAGAAAATGGTGATGGAAGGTTAAGTTGAAGAAACGCGAGGTACTGAGAAGCCAAAGGAGGGTCCGCATGCGCAGCACCAGTAATTAACAACAAATAATATTTTAAGACGTCGCGGAAAATGGTAATGGAAGGTTAAGTTGAAGAAACGCGAGCTACTGAGAAGCCAAAGGAGGGTCCGGATGCGCAGCACCAGTAATTATCACCAAATAATATTTGATGACGTCGCGGAAAATGGTAATGGAAGGTTAAGTAGAAGAAAGGCGAGGTACTGATAAGCCAAAGGAGGGTCCACATGCACAGCACCAGTAATTAACACCAAATAATATTTGATGACGTCGCGGAACATGGTAATGGAAGGTTAAGTTGAAGAAACGCGAGGTACTGAGAAGCCAAAGGAGGGTCCGCATGCGCAGCACCAGTAATTACCACAAAATAATATTTGATGACGTCGCGGGAAATGGTAATGGAAGGTTAAGCTGAAGAAACGCGAGGTACTCAGAAGCCAAAGGAGGGTCCGGATGCGCAGCACCAGTAATTATCACCAAATAATATTTGATGACGTCGCGGAAAATGGTAATGGAAGGTTAAGTAGAAGAAAGGCGAGGTACTGATAAGCCAAAGGAGGGTCCACATGCGCAGCACCAGTAATTACCACAAAATAATATTTGATGACGTCGCGGGAAATGGTAATGGAAGGTTAAGCTGAAGAAACGCGAGGTACTCAGAAGCCAAAGGAGGGTCCGCATGCGCAGCACCAGTAATTAACACCAAATTGTATTTGATGACGTTGCGGAAAATGGTAATGGAAGCTTAAGTTTAAGAAACGCGAGGTACTGGTAAGCCAAAGGAGGGTCCGCATGCAAAGCACCAGTAATTAACACCAAATAATATTTGATGACGTCGCAGAAAATGGTAATGGAAGGTTAAGCTGAAGAAACGCGAGGTACTGAGAAGCCAAAGGAGGGTCCGCATGCACAGCACCAGTAATTAACACGAAATAATATTTGATGACGTCGCGGAAAATGGTAATGGAAGGTTAAGTTGAAAAGAGGCGAGGTACTGAGAAGCCAAAGGAGGGTCCGTATGCACAGCACCAGTATTTAACACCACATAATATTTGAAGACATCGCGGAAACTGATAATGGAAGGTTAAGTTGAAGAAACGCGAGGTGCTGAGAAGCCAAAGGAGGGTCCGCATGCGCAGCACCAGTAATTAACACCAAATAATATTTGATTACGTCGCAGAAAATGGTAATGTAAGGTTAAGTTGAAGAAACGCGAGGTGCTGAGAAGCCAAAGTAGGGTCCGCATGCGGAGCACCAGTAATTAACACCAAATAATATTTGATGACCTCGCGGAAAATGGTAATGGAAGGTTAAGTTGAAGAGAGGCGAGGTACTGATAAGCCAAAGGAGGGTCCGCATGCACAGCACCAGTAATTAACACAAAATAATATTTGATGACATCGCTGAAAATGGTAATGGAAGGTTAAGTTGAAGAGAGGTGAGGTACTGATAAGCCAAAGGAGGGTCCGCATGCACAGCACCAGTAATTAACACCAAATAATATTTGATGACGTTGCGGAAAATGGTAATGGAAGGTGAAGTTGAAGAAACGCGAAGTGCCGAGAAGCGAAAGGAGGGTCCGCAAGCGCAGCACCTGTAATTAACACCAAATATTATTTGAAGATTTCGCGGAACATGGTAATGGAAGGTTAAGTTGAAGAAACGCGAGGTACTGAGAAGCCAACGGAGGGTCCGCATGCGCAGCACCAGTAATTACCACAAAATAATATTTGATGACGTCGCGGAAAATGGTAATGGAAGGTTAAGTAGAAGAAAGGCGAGGTACTGATAAGCCAAAGACGGGTCCGCATGCGCAGCACCAGTAATTAACACCAAATAATATTTGAAGATATCGCGGAACATGGTAATGGAAGGTTAAGTTGAAGAAACGCGAGGTACTGAGACGCCAAGGGAGGGTCCGCATGCGCAGCACCAGAAATTAACACCAAAAAATATTTGAAGATTTCGCGGAACATGGTAATGGAAGGTTAAGTTGAAGAAACGCGAGGTACTGAGAAGCCAAAGGAGGGTCCGCATGCGCAGCACCAGTAATTACCACAAAATAATATTTGATGACGTCGCGGAAAATGGTAATGGAAGGTTAAGCTGAAGAAACGCGAGGTACTGAAAAGCCAAAGGAGGGTCCGCATGCACAGCACTAGTAATTAACACCAAATAATATTTGATGACATCGCGGAAAATGGTAATGCACGGTTAAGTTGAAGAAGTGCGAGGTGCTGAGAAGCCAAAGGAGGGTTCGCATGCGGAGCACCAGTAATTAACACCAAATAATATTTGGTGACCTCGCGGAAAATGGTAATGGAAGGTTAAGTTGAAGAAACGGGAGGTACTGAGAAGCCAAAGGAGGGTCCGCATGCGCAGCACCAGTAATTACCACAAAATAATATTTGATGACGTCGCGGAAAATGGTAATGGAAGGTTAAGCTGAAGAAACGCGAGGTACTGAGAAGCCAAAGGAGGGTCCGCATGCACAGCACTAGTAATTAACACCAAATTATATTTGATGACATCGCGGAAAATGGTAATGCACGGTTAAGTTGAAGAAGTGCGAGGTGCTGAGAAGCCAAAGGAGGGTTCGCATGCGGAGCACCAGTAATTAACACCAAATAATATTTGGTGACCTCGCGGAAAATGGTAATGGAAGGTTAAGTTGAAGAGAGGCGAGGTACTGATAAGCCAAAGGAGGGTCCGCATGCACAGCACCAGTAATTAACACCAAATAATATTTGATGACATCGCTGAAAATGGTAAAGGAAGGTTAAGTTGAAGAAACGCGAGGTACTGAGAAGCGAAAGGATGGTCCACAATCTCAGCACCAGTAATTAACACCAAATAATATTTGATGACGTTGCGGAAAATGGTAATGGAAGGTGAAGTTGAAGAAACGCGAAGTGCCGAGAAGCCAAAGGAGGGTCCGCAAGCGCAGCACCAGTAATTAACACCAAATAATATTTGATGACGTCACGGGAAATGCTAATGAAAGGTTAAGTTGAAGAAACGCCAGGTAATGAGAAGCCGAAAAAGGTTCCGCATGCACAGCACCAGTAATTAACACCAAATAATATTAGGTGACGTCGCGGAAAATGGAGATGGAAGGTTAAGTTGAAGAAACGCGAGGTACTGAGAAGCCAAAGGAGGGTCCGCATGCGCAGCACCAGTAATTAACACGAAATAATATTTGATGACGTCACGCAAATTGGTAATGCAAGGTTAAGTTGAAGAAACGCGGGTTACTATGAAGCCAAAGGAGGCTCTGCATTCGCAGCACCAGTAATTAACACCAAATACTTTTTGATGACGTCGCGGAAAATAGTAATGGAAGGTTAACTTGAAGAAACGCGAGCTACTGAGAAGCCAAAGGAGGGTCCGCATGCGCAGCACCAGTAATTAACAGCAAATAGTATTTGATGACGTTGCGGAAAATGGTAATGGAAGGTTAAGTTGAAGAAACGCGAGGTACTGAGAAGCCAAAGCAGTGTCCCCATGCGCAGCACCAGTAATTACTACCAAATAATATTTTATGTCGTCGCGGAAAATGGTAATGGAAGTTTAAGTTGAAGAAACGCGAGGTACTGAGAAGCCAAAGGAGGTTCCGCATGCATATCACTAGTAATTAACACCAAATAATATTTGATGACATTGCGGAAAATGGTAATGCACGGTTAAGTTCAAGAAGTGCGAGGTGCTAAGAAGCCAAAGGACGGTCCGCATGCGGAGCACCAGTAATTAACACCAAATAATATTTGATGACGTTGCCGAAAATGGTAAGTAAAGGTTAAGTTGAAGAAACGCGAGGTACTCAGATGCCAAAGGAGGGTCCGCATGCGCAGCACCAGTAATTAACAAGAAATATTATTGATGACGTCGCGGAAAATGGTAATGGAAGGTGAAGCTGAAGAAACGCGAAGTACTGAGAAGCCAAAGGAGGGTCCGCAAGCGCAGCACCAGTAATTAACACCAAATAATATTTGATGACGTCGCGGAAAATGGTAATGGAAGGTTAAGTTGAAAAGAGGCGAGGTACTGAGAAGCAAAAGGAGGGTCCGTATGCACAGCACCAGTATTTAACACCAAATAATATTTGATGACAACGCGGAAACTGGTAATGGAAGGTTAAGTTGAAGAAACGCGAGGTGCTGAGAAGCCAAAGGAGGGTCCGCATGCGCAGCACCAGTAATTAACACCAAATAATATTTGATTACGTCGCAGAAAATGGTAATGTAAGGTTAAGTTGAAGAAACGCGAGGTGCTGAGAAGCAAAAGGATGGTCCGCAATCTCAGCACCAGTAATTAACACGAAATAATATTTGATGACGTTGCGGAATATGGTAATGGAAGGTGTAATTGAAGAAACGCGAAGTGCCGAGAAGCCAAAGGAGGATCCGCAAGCGCAGCACCAGTAATTAACACCAAATAATATTTGATGACGTCGCGCAAATTGGTAATGGAAGGTTAAGTTGAAGAAACACGAGGTGCTATGAAGCCAAAGGAGGCTCCGCATTCGCAGCGCCAGTAATTAACACCAAATACTTTTTGATGACGTCGCGGAAAATAGTAATGGAAGGTTAACTTGAAGAAACGCGAGCTACTGAGAAGCCAAAGGAGGGTCCGCATGCGCAGCACCAGTAATTAACAGCAAATAGTATTTGATGACGTTGCGGAAAATGGTAATGGAAGGTTAAGTTGAAGAAACGCGAGGTACTAAGAAGCCAAAGCAGTGTCCCCATGCGCAGCACCAGTAATTACCACCAAATAATATTTTATGTCGTCGCGGAAAATGTTAATGGAAGTTTAAGTTGAAGAAACGCGAGGTACTGAGAAGCCAAAGGAGGGTCCGCATGCATATCACTAGTAATTAACACCAAATAATATTTGATGACATTGCGGAAAATGGTAATGCACGGTTAAGTTCAAGAAGTGCGAGGTGCTGAGAAGCCAACGGAGGGTCCGCATGCGGAGCACCAGTTTTTAACACCAAATAATATTTGATGACGTTGCCGAAAATGGTAATGAAAGGTTAAGTTGAAGAAACGCGAGGTACTCAGAAGCCAAAGGAGGGTCCGCATGCGCAGCACCAGTAATTAACAAGAAATATTATTGATGACGTCGCGGAAAATGGTGATGGAAGGTTAAGTTGAAGAAACACGAGGTACTCAGAAGCCAAAGGAGGGTCCGCATGCGCAGCACCAGTAATTACCAGGAAATAATATTTGATGACGTCGCGTAACATGGTAATGGAAGGTTAAGTTGAAGAAACGCGAGCTACTGAGAAGCCAAAGGAGGGTCCGCATGCACAGCACCAGTAATTAACACGAAATAATATTTGATGACGTCACGGAAAATGGTAATGAAAGGTTAAGTTGAAGATACGCGAGGTACCGAGAAGCCAAAGGAGGGTCCGCATGCACAGCACTAGTAATTAACACCAAATAATATTTGATGACATCGCGGAAAATGGTAATGCACGGTTAAGTTGAAGAACTGCGAGGTGCTGAGAAGCCAAAGGAGGGTCCGCATGCGGAGCACCAGTAATTAACACCAAATAATATTTGATGACGTCGCGGAAAATGGTAATGGAAGGTTAGGTTGAAGAGAGGCGAGGTACTTATTGATAAGCCTAAGGAGGGTCCGCATGCACAGCAGCAGTAATTAACACCAAATAATATTTGGTGACGTCGCGGAAAATGGTAATGGAAGGTAAAGTTGAAGAAACGCGAGGTCCTGATAAGCCAAGGGATGGTCCGCATGCACAGCACCAGTAATTAACAACAAATAATATTTGAAGACGTCGCGGAAAATGGTAATGGAAGGTTAAGTTGAAGAAACGCGAACTACTTGGAAGCCAAAGGAGGGTCCGTATGCACAGCACCAGTATTTAACACCAAATAATATTTGATGACAACGCGGAAACTGGTAATGGAAGGTTAAGTTGAAGAAACGCGAGGTGCTGAGAAGCCAAAGGAGGGTCCGCATGCGCAGCACCAGTAATTAACACCAAATAATATTTGATTACGTCGCAGAAAATGGTAATGTAAGGTTAAGTTGAAGAAACGCGAGGTGCTGAGAAGCAAAAGGATGGTCCGCAATCTCAGCACCAGTAATTAACACGAAATAATATTTGATGACGTTGCGGAAAATGGTAATGGAAGGTGAAGTTGAAGAAACGCGAAGTGCCGAGAAGTCAAAGGAGGATCCGCAAGCGCAGCACCAGTAATTAACACCAAATAATATTTGATGACGTCGCGCAAATTGGTAATGGAAGGTTAAGTTGAAGAAACACGAGGTGCTATGAAGCCAAAGGAGGCTCCGCATTCGCAGCGCCAGTAATTAACACCAAATACTTTTTGATGACGTCGCGGAAAATAGTAATGGAAGGTTAACTTGAAGAAACGCGAGCTACTGAGAAGCCACAGGAGGGTCCGCACGCGCAGCACCAGTAATTAACAGCAAATAGTATTTGATGACGTTGCGGAAAATGGTAATGGAAGGTTAAGTTGAAGAAACGCGAGGTACTAAGAAGCCAAAGCAGTGTCCCCGTGCGCAGCACCAGTAATTACCACCAAATAATATTTTATGTCGTCGCGGAAAATGTTAATGGAAGTTTAAGTTGAAGAAACGCGAGGTACTGAGAAGCCAAAGGAGGGTCCGCATGCATATCACTAGTAATTAACACCAAATAATATTTGATGACATTGCGGAAAATGGTAATGCACGGTTAAGTTCAAGAAGTGCGAGGTGCTGAGAAGCCAACGGAGGGTCCGCATGCGGAGCACCAGTAATTAACACCAAATAATATTTGATGACGTTGCCGAAAATGGTAATGAAAGGTTAAGTTGAAGAAACGCGAGGGACTCAGAAGCCAAAGGAGGGTCCGCATGCGCAGCACCAGTAATTAACAAGAAATATTATTGATGACGTCGCGGAAAATAGTAATGGAAGGTTAAGTAGAAGAAACACGAGGTACTCAGAAGCCAAAGGAGGGTCCGCATGCGCAGCACCAGTAATTACCAGGAAATAATATTTGATGACGTCGCGTAACATGGTAATGGAAGGTTAAGTTGAAGAAACGCGAGCTACTGAGAAGCCAAAGGAGGGTCCGCATGCACAGCACCAGTAATTAACACGAAATAATATTTGATGACGTCACGGAAAATGGTAATGAAAGGATAAGTTGAAGAAACGCGAGGTACCGAGAAGCCAAAGGAGGGTCCGCATGCACAGCACTAGTAATTAACACCAAATAATATTTGATGACATCGCGGAAAATGGTAATGCACGGTTAAGTTGAAGAAGTGCGAGGTGCTGAGAAGCCAAAGGAGGGTCCGCATGCGGAGCACCAGTAATTAACACCAAATAATATTTGATGACGTCGCGGAAAATGGTAATGGAAGGTTAGGTTGAAGAGAGGCGAGGTACTTATTGATAAGCCTAAGGAGCGTCCGCATGCACAGCAGCAGTAATTAACACCAAATAATATTTGGTGACGTCGCGGAAAATGGTAATGGAAGGTAAAGTTGAAGAAACGCGAGGTCCTGATAAGCCAAGGGATGGTCCGCATGCACAGCACCAGTAATTAACAACAAATAATATTTGAAGACGTCGCGGAAAATGGTAATGGAAGGTTAAGTTGAAGAAACGCGAACTACTTAGAAGCCAAAGGAGGGTCCGTATGCACAGCACCAGTATTTAACACCAAATACTATTTGATGACATCGCGGAAACTGATAATGGAAGGTTAAGTTGAAAAAACGCGAGGTGGTGAGAAGCCAAAGGAGGGTCCGCATGCGCAGCACCAGTAATTAACACCGAATAATATTTGATGACATCGCAGAAAATGGTAATGTAAGGTTAAGTTGAAGAAACGCGAGGTGCTGAGAAACCAAAGGAGGGTCCGCATGCGCAGAACCAGTAATTAACAACAAATAATATATGAAGACGTCGCTGAAAATGGTAATGGAAGGTTAAGTTGAAGAAACGCCAGGTACTGAGAAGCCGAAGGAGGGTCCGCATGCGCAGCACCAGTAATTAACAGCAAATAGTATTTGATGACGTTGCGGAAGATGGTAAAGGAAGGTTAAGTTGAAGAAACGCGAGGTACTGAGAAGCGAAAGGATGGTCCACAATCTCAGCACCAGTAATTAACACCAAATAATATTTGATGACGTTGCGGAAAATGGTAATGGAAGGTGAAGTTGAAGAAACGCGAAGTGCCGAGAAGCCAAAGGAGGGTCCGCAAGCGCAGCACCAGTAATTAAGACCAAATAATATTTGATGACGTCACGGGAAATGCTAATGAAAGGTTAAGTTGAAGAAACGCCAGGTAATGAGAAGCCGAAAAAGGTTCCGCATGGACAGCACCAGTAATTAACACCAAATAATATTAGGTGACGTCGCGGAAAATGGAGATGGAAGGTTAAGTTGAAGAAACGCGAGGTACTGAGAAGCGAAAGGATGGTCCAAAATCTCAGCACCAGTAATTACCACAAAATAATATTTGATGACGTCGCGGGAAATGGTAATGGAAGGATAAGCTGAAGAAACGCGAGGTACTCAGAAGCCAAAGGAGGGTCCGCATGCGCAGCACCAGTAATTAACACCAAATTATATTTGATGACGTCGCGGAAAATGGTAATGGAAGCTTAAGTTTAAGAAACACCAGGTACTGATAAGCCAAAGGAGGGTCCGCATGCACAGCACCAGTAATTAACACCAAATAATATTTGATGACGTCGCAGAAAATGGTAATGGAAGGTTAAGCTGAAGAAACGCGAGGTACTGAGAAGCCAAAGGAGGGTCCGCAAGCGCAGCACCAGTAATTAACACCAAATAATATTTGATGACGTCGCGGAAAATGGTAATGGAAGGTTAAGTTGAAAAGAGGCGAGGTACTGAGAAGCCAAAGGAGGGTCCGTATGCACAGCACCAGTATTTAACACCAAATAATATTTGATTACGTCGCAGAAAATGGTAATGTAAGGTTAAGTTGAAGAAACGCGAGGTGCTGAGAAGCAAAAGGACGGTCCGCAATCTCAGCACCAGTAATTAACACGAAATAATATTTGATGACGTTGCGGGAAATGGTAATGGAAGGTGAAGTTGAAGAAACGCGAAGTGCCGAGAAGCCAAAGGAGGGTCCGCAAGCGCAGCACCAGTAATTAAGACCAAATAATATTTGATCACGTCACGGGAAATGCTAATGAAAGGTTAAGTTGAAGAAACGCCAGGTAATGAGAAGCCGAAAAAGGTTCCGCATGCACAGCACCAGTAATTAACACCAAATAATATTAGGTGACGTCGCGGAAAATGGAGATGGAAGCTTAAGTTGAAGAAACGCGAGGTACTGAGAAGCCAAAGGAGGGTCCGCATGTGCAGCACGAGTAATTAACACGAAATAATATTTGATGACGTCACGCAAAATGGTAATGGAAGGTTAAGTTGAAGAAACGAGAGGTCCTGAGAAGCCAAAGGATGGTCCGCATGCACAGCACCAGTAAATAACAACAAATAATATTTGAAGACGTCGCGGAAAATGGTAATGGAAGGTTAAGTAGAAGAAAGGCGGGGTACTGATAAGCCAAAGGAGGGTCCACATGCACAGCACCAGTAATTAACACCAAATAATATTTGATGACGTCGTAGAGAATGGTAAAGGAAGGTTAAGTTGAAGAAACGCGAGGTACTGAGACGCCAAAGGGGGGTCCGCATGCGCAGCACCAGTAATTAACACCAAATAATATTTGAAGATTTCGCGGAATGTGGTAATGGAAGGTTAAGTTGAAGAAACGCGAGGTACTGAGAAGCGAAAGGATGGTCCAAAATCTCAGCACCAGTAATTACCACAAAATAATATTTGATGACGTCGCGGGAAATGGTAATGGAAGGTTAAGCTGAAGAAACGCGAGGTACTGATAAGCCAAAGGAGGGTCCGCATGCACAGCACCAGTAATTAACACCAAATAATATTTGATTACGTCGCAGAAAATGGTAATGTAAGGTTAAGTTGAAGAAACGCGAGGTGCTGAGAAGCAAAAGGACGGTGCACAATCTCAGCACCAGTAATTAACACGAAATAATATTTGATGACGTTGCGGGAAATGGTAATGGAAGGTGAAGTTGAAGAAACGCGAAGTGCCGAGAAGCCAAAGGAGGATCCGCAAGCGCAGCACCACTAATTAACACCAAAAATAATTGATGACGTCGCGCAAATTGGTAATGGAAGGTTAAGTTGAAGAAACGCGGGTTACTATGAAGCCAAAGGAGGCTCCGCATTCGCAGCACCAGTAATTAACACCAAATACTTTTTGATGACGTCGCGGAAAATAGTAATGGAAGGTTAACTTGAAGAAACGCGAGCTACTGAGAAGCCAAAGGACGGTCCGCATGCGCAGCACCAGTAATTAACAGCAAATAGTATTTGATGACGTTGCGGAAAATGGTAATGGAAGGTTAAGTTGAAGAAACGCGTGGTACTGAGAAGCCAAAGCAGTGTCCCCATGCGCAGCACCAGTAATTACCACCAAATAATATTTTATGTCGTCGCGGAAAATGGTAATGGAAGTTTAAGTTGAAGAAACGCGAGGTACTGAGAAGCCAAAGGAGGGTCCGCATGCATATCACTAGTAATTAACACCAAATAATATTTTATGACATTGCGGAAAATGGTAATGCACGGTTAAGTTCAAGAAGTGCGAGGTGCTGAGAAGCCAAAGGAGGGTCCGCATGCGGAGCACCAGTAATTAACACCAAATAATATTTGATGACGTTGCCGAAAATGGTAAGTAAAGGTTAAGTTGAAGAAACGCGAGGTACTCAGAAGCCAAAGGAGGGTCCGCATGCGCAGCACCAGTAATTAACAAGAAATATTATTGATGACGTCGTGGAAAATGGTAATGGAAGGTGAAGCTGAAGAAACGCGAGGTACTGAGAAGCCAAAGGAGGGTCCGCAAGCGCAACACCAGTAATTAACACCAAATAATATTTGATGACGTCGCGGAAAATGGTAATGGAAGGGTAAGTTGAAAAGAGGCGAGGTACTGAGAAGCCAAAGGAGGGTCCGTATGCACAGCACCAGTATTTAACACCAAATAATATTTGATGACAACGCGGAAACTGGTAATGGAAGGTTAAGTTGAAGAAACGCGAGGTGCTGAGAAGCCAAAGGAGGGTCCGCATGCGCAGCACCAGTAATTAACACCAAATAATATTTGATTACGTCGCAGAAAATGGTAATGTAAGGTTAAGTTGAAGAAACGCGAGGTGCTGAGAAGCAAAAGGATGGTCCGCAATCTCAGCACCAGTAATTAACACGAAATAATATTTGATGACGTTGCGGAAAATGGTAATGGAAGGTGAAGTTGAAGAAACGCGAAGTGCCGAGAAGCCAAAGGAGGATCCGCAAGCGCAGCACCAGTAATTAACACCAAATACTTTTTGATGACGTCGCGGAAAATAGTAATGGAAGGTTAAGTTGAAGAAACGCGAGCTACTGAGAAGCCAAAGGAGGATCCGCATGTGCAGCACCAGTAATTACCACCAAATAATATTTTATGTCGTCGCGGAAAATGGTAATGGAAGTTTAAGTTTAAGAAACGCGAGGTACTGAGAAGCCAAAGGAGGGTCCGCATGCATATCACTAGTAATTAACACCAAATAATATTTGATGACATTGCGGAAAATGGTAATGCACGGTTAAGTTCAAGAAGTGCGAGGTGCTGAGAAGCCAACGGAGGGTCCGCATGCGGACCACCAGTAATAAACACCAAACAATATTTGATGACGTTGCCGAAAATGGTAATGAAAGGTTAAGTTGAAGAAACGCGAGGTACTCAGAAGCCAAAGGAGGGTCCGCATGCGCAGAACCAGTAATTAACAAGAAATATTATTGATGACGTCGCGGAAAATGGTAATGGAAGGGTAAGTTGAAGAAACACGAGGTACTCAGAAGCCAAAGGAGGGGCCGCATGCGCAGCACCAGTAGTTCACACGAAATAATATTTGAAGACATCTTGGAAAACGGTAATGGAAGGTTAAGTTGAAGAAACGCGAGCTACTGAGAAGCCAAAGGAGGGTCCGCATGCACAGCACCAGTAATTAACACCAAATATTATTTGATGACGTCGGGGAATATGGTAATGGAATGTGAAGTTGAAGAAACGCGAGGTAGTGAGAAGCCAAAGGAGGGTCCGCATGCACAGCACCAGTAATTAACACGAAATAATATTTGATGACGTCACGGAAAATGGTAATGAAAGGTTAAGTTGAAGAAACGCGAGGTACCGAGAAGCCAAAGGAGGGTCCGCATGCACAGTACTAGTAATTAACACCAAATAATATTTGATGACATCGCGGAAAATTGTAATGCACGGTTAAGTTGAAGAAGTGCGAGGTGCTGAGAAGCCAAAGGAGGGTCCGCATGCGGAGCACCAGTAATTAACACCAAATAATATTTGATGACGTCGCGGAAAATGGTAATGGAAGGTTAGGTTGAAGAGAGGCGAGGTACTGATAAGCCTAAGGAGGGTCCGCATGCACAGCAGCAGTAATTAACACCAAATAATATTTGGTGACGTCGCGGAAAATGGTAATGGAAGGTTAATTTGAAGAAACGCGAGGTCCTGATAAGCCAAGGGATGGTCCCCAGGCACAGCACCAGTAATTAACAACAAATAATATTTGAAGACGTCGCGGAAAATGGTAACGGAAGGTTAAGTTGAAGAAACGCGAGCTACTTAGAAGCCAAAGGAGGGTCCGTATGCACAGCACCAGTATTTAACACCAAATAATATTTGATGACATCGCGGTAACTGATAATGGAAGGTTAAGTTGAAAAAACGCGAGGTGCTGAGAAGCCAAAGGAGGGTCCGCATGCGCAGCACCAGTAATTAACACCGAATAATATTTGATGACATCGCAGAAAATGGTAATGTAAGGTTAAGTTGAAGAAACGCGTGGTGCTGAGAAGCCAAAGGAGGGTCAGCATGCGCAGAACCAGTAATTAACAACAAATAATATTTGAAGACGTCGCTGAAAATGGTAATGGAAGTTAAGTTGAAGAAACGCGAGGTACTGAGAAGCCAAAGGAGGGTCCGCATGCGCTGCACCAGTAATTAACAGCAAATAGTATTTGATGACGTTGCGGAAAATGGTAATGGAAGGTTAAGTTGAAGAAACGCGAGGTACTGAGAAGCCAAAGCAGTGTCCCCATGCGCAGCACCAGTATTTACCACCAAATAATATTTTATGTCGTCGCGGAAAATGGTAATGGAAGTTTAAGTTGAAGAAACGCGAGGTACTGAGAAGCCAAAGGAGGGTCCGCATGCATATCACTAGTAATTAACACCAAATAATATTTGATGACATTGCGGAAAATGGTAATGCATGGTTAAGTTCAAGAAGTGCGAGGTGCTGAGAAGCCAACGGAGGGTCCGCATGCGGAGCACCAGTAATTAACACCAAATAATATTTGATGACGTTGCCGAAAATGGTAATGAAAGGTTAAGTTGAAGAAACGCGAGGTACTCAGAAGCCAAAGGAGGGTCC
This sequence comes from Dermacentor variabilis, assembly GCF_050947875.1. Classification (NCBI taxonomy): domain Eukaryota; kingdom Metazoa; phylum Arthropoda; class Arachnida; order Ixodida; family Ixodidae; genus Dermacentor; species Dermacentor variabilis. The sequence goes on from NC_134570.1 coordinate 232,197,607, forward strand.
GCATGCGCAGCACCAGTAATTAACAAGAAATATTATTGATGACGTCGCGGAAAATGGTAATGGAAGGTTAAGTTGAAGAAACACGAGGTACTCAGAAGCCAAAGGAGGGTCCCCGTGCGCAGCACCAGTAATTACCACCAAATAATATTTTATGTCGTCGCGGAAAATGTTAATGGAAGTTTAAGTTGAAGAAACGCGAGGTACTGAGAAGCCAAAGGAGGGTCCGCATGCATATCACTAGTAATTAACACCAAATAATATTTGATGACATTGCGGAAAATGGTAATGCACGGTTAAGTTCAAGAAGTGCGAGGTGCTGAGAAGCCAACGGAGGGTCCGCATGCGGAGCACCAGTAATTAACACCAAATAATATTTGATGACGTTGCCGAAAATGGTAATGAAAGGTTAAGTTGAAGAAACGCGAGGTACTCAGAAGCCAAAGGAGGGTCCGCATGCGCAGCACCAGTAATTAACTAGAAATATTATTGATGACGTCGCGGAAAATGGTAATGGAAGGTTAAGTTGAAGAAACACGAGGTACTCAGAAGCCAAAGGAGGGTCCGCATGCGCAGCACCAGTAATTACCAGGAAATAATATTTGACGACGTCGCGTAACATGGTAATGGAAGGTTAAGTTGAAGAAACGCGAGGTACTGAGAACGCAAAAGAGGGTCCGCATGCGCAGCACCAGTTGTTCACACGAAATTATATTTGATGACGTCGCGGAAAACGGTAATGGAAGGTTAAGTTGAAGAAACGCGAGGTACTGAGAAGCGAAAGGCTGGTCCAAAATCTCAGCACCAGTAATTACCACAAAATAATATTTGATGACGTCGCGGGAAATGGTAATGGAAGGTTAAGCTGAAGAAACGCGAGGTACTCAGAAGCCAAAGGAGGGTCCGCATGCGCAGCACCAGTAATTAACACCAAATTATATTTGATGACGTCGCGGAAAATGGTAATGGAAGCTTAAGTTTAAGAAACACCAGGTACTGATAAGCCAAAGGAGGGTCCGCATGCACAGCACCAGTAATTAACACCAAATAATATTTGATGACGTCGCAGAAAATGGTAATGGAAGGTTAAGCTGAAGAAACGCGAGGTACTGAGAAGGCAAAGGAGGGTCCGCAAGCGCAGCACCAGTAATTAACACCAAATAATATTTGATGACGTCGCGGAAAATGGTAATGGAAGGTTAAGTTGAAAAGAGGCGAGGTACTGAGAAGCCAAAGGAGGGTCCGTATGCACAGCACCAGTATTTAACACCAAATAATATTTGATTACGTCGCAGAAAATGGTAATGTAAGGTTAAGTTGAAGAAACGCGAGGTGCTGAGAAGCAAAAGGACGGTCCGCAATCTCAGCACCAGTAATTAACACGAAATAATATTTGATGACGTTGCGGGAAATGGTAATGGAAGGTGAAGTTGAAGAAACGCGAAGTGCCGAGAAGCCAAAGGAGGGTCCGCAAGCGCAGCACCAGTAATTAAGACCAAATAATATTTGATCACGTCACGGGAAATACTAATGAAAGGTTAAGTTGAAGAAACGCCAGGTAATGAGAAGCCGAAAAAGGTTCCGCATGCACAGCACCAGTAATTAACACCAAATAATATTAGGTGACGTCGCGGAAAATGGAGATGGAAGCTTAAGTTGAAGAAACGCGAGGTACTGAGAAGCCAAAGGAGGGTGCGCATGCGCAGCACCAGTAATTAACACGAAATAATATTTGATGACGTCACGCAAAATGGTAATGGAAGGTTAAGTTGAAGAAACGAGAGGTCCTGAGAAGCCAAAGGATGGTCCGCATGCACAGCACCAGTAAATAACAACAAATAATATTTGAAGACGTCGCGGAAAATGGTAATGAAAGGTTAAGTAGAAGAAAGGCGGGGTACTGATAAGCCAAAGGAGGGTCCACATGCACAGCACCAGTAATTAACACCAAATAATATTTGATGACGTCGTAGAAAATGGTAAAGGAAGGTTAAGTTGAAGAAACGCGAGGTACTGAGACGTAAAGGGGGGTCCGCATGCGCAGCACCAGTAATTAACACCAAATAATATTTGAAGATTTCGCGGAACGTGGTAATGGAAGGTTAAGTTGAAGAAACGCGAGGTACTGAGAAGCGAAAGGATGGTCCAAAATCTCAGCACCAGTAATTACCACAAAATAATATTTGATGACGTCGCGGGAAATGGTAATGGAAGGTTAAGCTGAAGAAACGCGAGGTACTCAGAAGCCAAAGGAGGGTGCCGCATGCGCAGCACCAGTAATTAACACCAAATTATATTTGATGACGTCGCGGAAAATGGTAATGGAAGCTTAAGTTTAAGAAACACCAGGTACTGATAAGCCAAAGGAGGGTCCGCATGCACAGCACCAGTAATTAACACCAAATAATATTTGATTACGTCGCAGAAAATGGTAATGTAAGGTTAAGTTGAAGAAACGCGAGGTGCTGAGAAGCAAAAGGACGGTGCGCAATCTCAGCACCAGTAATTAACACGAAATAATATTTGATGACGTTGCGGGAAATGGTAATGGAAGGTGAAGTTGAAGAAACGCGAAGTGCCGAGAAGCCAAAGGAGGATCCGCAAGCGCAGCACCACTAATTAACATCAAAAATAATTGATGACGTCGCGCAAATTGGTAATGGAAGGTTAAGTTGAAGAAACGCGGGTTACTATGAAGCGAAAGGAGGCTCCGCATTCGCAGCACCAGTAATTAACACCAAATACTTTTTGATGACGTCGCGGAAAATAGTAATGGAAGGTTAACTTGAAGAAACGCGAGGTACTGAGAAGCCAAAGCAGTGTCCCCATGCGCAGCACCAGTAATTACCACCAAATAATATTTTATGTCGTCGCGGAAAATGGTAATGGAAGTTTAAGTTGAAGAAACGCGAGGTACTGAGAAGCCAAAGGAGGGTCCGCATGCATATCACTAGTAATTAACACCAAATAATATTTTATGACATTGCGGAAAATGGTAATGCACGGTTAAGTTCAAGAAGTGCGAGGTGCTGAGAAGCCAAAGGAGGGTCCGCATGCGGAGCACCAGTAATTAACACCAAATAATATTTGATGACGTTGCCGAAAATGGTAAGTAAAGGTTAAGTTGAAGAAACGCGAGGTACTCAGAAGCCAAAGGAGGGTCCCCATGCGCAGCACCAGTAATTAACAAGAAATATTATTGATGACGTCGTGGAAAATGGTAATGGAAGGTGAAGCTGAAGAAACGCGAGGTACTGAGAAGCCAAAGGAGGGTCCGCAAGCGCAGCACCAGTAATTAACACCAAATAATATTTGATGACGTCGCGGAAAATGGTAATGGAAGGGTAAGTTGAAAAGAGGCGAGGTACTGAGAAGCCAAAGGAGGGTCCGTATGCACAGCACCAGTATTTAACACCAAATAATATTTGATGACAACGCGGAAACTGGTAATGGAAGGTTAAGTTGAAGAAACGCGAGGTGCTGAGAAGCCAAAGGAGGGTCCGCATGCGCAGCACCAGTAATTAACACCAAATAATATTTGATTACGTCCCAGAAAATGGTAATGTAAGGTTAAGTTGAAGAAACGCGAGGTGCTGAGAAGCAAAAGGATGGTCCGCAATCTCAGCACCAGTAATTAACACGAAATAATATTTGATGACGTTGCGGAAAATGGTAATGGAAGGTGAAGTTGAAGAAACGCGAAGTGCCGAGAAGCCAAAGGAGGATCCGCAAGCGCAGCACCAGTAATTAACACCAAATACTTTTTGATGACGTCGCGGAAAATAGTAATGGAAGGTTAAGTTGAAGAAACGCGAGCTACTGAGAAGCCAAAGGAGGATCCGCATGTGCAGCACCAGTAATTACCACCAAATAATATTTTATGTCGTCGCGGAAAATGGTAATGGAAGTTTAAGTTTAGGAAACGCGAGGTACTGAGAAGCCAAAGGAGGGTCCGCATGCATATCACTAGTAATTAACACCAAATAATATTTGATGACATTGCGGAAAATGGTAATGCACGGTTAAGTTCAAGAAGTGCGAGGTGCTGAGAAGCCAACGGAGGGTCCGCATGCGGAGCACCAGTAATAAACACCAAACAATATTTGATGACGTTGCCGAAAATGGTAATGAAAGGTTAAGTTGAAGAAACGCGAGGTACTCAGAAGCCAAAGGAGGGTCCGCATGCGCAGAACCAGTAATTAACAAGAAATAATATTGATGACGTCGCGGAAAATGGTAATGGAAGGGTAAGTTGAAGAAACACGAGGTACTCAGAAGCCAAAGGAGGGGCCGCATGCGCAGCACCAGTAGTTCACACGAAATAATATTTGAAGACGTCTTGGAAAACGGTAATGGAAGGTTAAGTTGAAGAAACGCGAGCTACTGAGAAGCCAAAGGAGGGTCCGCATGCACAGCACCAGTAATTAACACCAAATATTATTTGATGACGTCGGGGAATATGGTAATGGAATGTGAAGTTGAAGAAACGCGAGGTAGTGAGAAGCCAAAGGAGGGTCCGCATGCACAGCACCAGTAATTAACACGAAATAATATTTGATGACGTCACGGAAAATGGTAATGAAAGGTTAAGTTGAAGAAACGAGAGGTACCGAGAAGCCAAAGGAGGGTCCGCATGCACAGTACTAGTAATTAACACCAAATAATATTTGATGACATCGCGGAAAATGGTAATGCACGGTTAAGTTGAAGAAGTGCGAGGTGCTGAGAAGCCAAAGGAGGGTCCGCATGCGGAGCACCAGTAATTAACACCAAATAATATTTGATGACGTCGCGGAAAATGGTAATGGAAGGTTAGGTTGAAGAGAGGCGAGGTACTGATAAGCCTAAGGAGGGTCCGCATGCACAGCAGCAGTAATTAACACCAAATAATATTTGGTGACGTCGCGGAAAATGGTAATGGAAGGTTAATTTGAAGAAACGCGAGGTCCTGATAAGCCAAGGGATGGTCCCCAGGCACAGCACCAGTAATTAACAACAAATAATATTTGAAGACGTCGCGGAAAATGGTAACGGAAGGTTAAGTTGAAGAAACGCGAGCTACTTAGAAGCCAAAGGAGGGTCCGTATGCACAGCACCAGTATTTAACACCAAATAATATTTGATGACATCGCGGTAACTGATAATGGAAGGTTAAGTTGAAAAAACGCGAGGTGCTGAGAAGCCAAAGGAGGGTCCGCATGCGCAGCACCAGTAATTAACACCGAATAATATTTGATGACATCGCAGAAAATGGTAATGTAAGGTTAAGTTGAAGAAACGCGTGGTGCTGAGAAGCCAAAGGAGGGTCAGCATGCGCAGAAGCAGTAATTAACAACAAATAATATTTGAAGACGTCGCTGAAAATGGTAATGGAAGGTTAAGTTGAAGAAACGCGAGGTACTGAGAAGCCAAAGGAGGGTCCGCATGCGCTGCACCAGTAATTAACAGCAAATAGTATTTGATGACGTTGCGGAAAATGGTAATGGAAGGTTAAGTTGAAGAAACGCGAGGTATTGAGAAGCCAAAGCAGTGTCCCCATGCGCAGCACCAGTATTTACCACCAAATAATATTTTATGTCGTCGCGGAAAATGGTAATGGAAGTTTAAGTTGAAGAAACGCGAGGTACTGAGAAGCCAAAGGAGGGTCCGCATGCATATCACTAGTAATTAACACCAAATAATATTTGATGACATTGCGGAAAATGGTAATGCACGGTTAAGTTCAAGAAGTGCGAGGTGCTGAGAAGCCAACGGAGGGTCCGCATGCGGAGCACCAGTAATTAACACCAAATACTATTTGATGACGTTGCCGAAAATGGTAATGAAAGGTTAAGTTGAAGAAACGCGAGGTACTCAGAAGCCAAAGGAGGGTCCGCATGCGCAGCACCAGTAATTAACAAGAAATATTATTGATGACGTCGCGGAAAATGGTAATGGAAGGTTAAGTTGAAGAAACACGAGGTACTCAGAAGCCAAAGGAGGGTCCCCGTGCGCAGCACCAGTAATTACCACCAAATAATATTTTATGTCGTCGCGGAAAATGTTAATGGAAGTTTAAGTTGAAGAAACGCGAGGTACTGAGAAGCCAAAGGAGGGTCCGCATGCATATCACTAGTAATTAACACCAAATAATATTTGATGACATTGCGGAAAATGGTAATGCACGGTTAAGTTCAAGAAGTGCGAGGTGCTGAGAAGCCAACGGAGGGTCCGCATGCGGAGCACCAGTAATTAACACCAAATAATATTTGATGACGTTGCCGAAAATGGTAATGAAAGGTTAAGTTGAAGAAACGCGAGGTACTCAGAAGCCAAAGGAGGGTCCGCATGCGCAGCACCAGTAATTAACAAGAAATATTATTGATGACGTCGCGGAAAATGGTAATGGAAGGTTAAGTTGAAGAAACACGAGGTACTCAGAAGCCAAAGGAGGGTCCGCATGCGCAGCACCAGTAATTACCAGGAAATAATATTTGATGACGTCGCGTAACATGGTAATGGAAGGTTAAGTTGAAGAAACGCGAGGTACTGAGAACGCAAAGGAGGGTCCGCATGCGCAGCACCAGTAGTTCACACGAAATTATATTTGATGACGTCGCGGAAAACGGTAATGGAAGGTTAAGTTGAAGAAACGCGAGCTACTGAGAAGCCAAAGGAGGGTCCGCATGCACAGCACCAGTAATTAACACCAAATAATATTTGATGACGTCGCGGAATATGGTAATGGAATGTGAAGTTGAAGAAACGCGAGGTAGTGAGAAGCCAAAGGAGGGTCCGCATGCACAGCACCAGTAATTAACACGAAATAATATTTGATGACGTCACGGAAAATGGTAATGAAAGGTTAAGTTGAAGAAACGCGAGGTACCGAGAAGCCAAAGGAGGGTCCGCATGCGGAGCACCAGTAATTAACACTAAATAATATTTAATGACGTCGCGGAAAATGGTAATGGAAGGTTAGGTTGAAGAGAGGCGAGGTACTTATTGATAAGCCTAAGGAGGGTCCGCATGCCAGCAGCAGTAATTAACACCAAATAATATTTGGTGACGTCGCGGAAAATGGTAATGGAAGGTTAAGTTGAAGAAACGCGAGGTCCTGATAAGCCAAGGGATGGTCCGCATGCACAGCACCAGTAATTAACAACAAATAATATTTGAAGACGTCGCCGAAAACGGTAATGGAAGGGTAAGTTGAAGAAACGCGAGGTACTGAGAAGCCAAAGGAGGGTCCGCATGCGCAGCACCAGTAATTAACAGCAAATAGTATTTGATGACGTTGCCGAAGATGGTAATGGAAGGTTAAGTTGAAGAACCGCGAGGTACTGAGAAGCCAAAGCAGTGTCCGCATGCGCAGCACCAGTAATTACCACCAAATAATATTTTATGTCGTCGCGGAAAATGGTAATGGAAGTTTAAGTGTAAGAAACGCGAGGTACTGAGAAGCCAAAGGAGGGTCCGCTTGCATATCCCTAGTAATTAACACCAAATAATATTTGATGACATCGCGCAAATTGGTAATGGAAGGTTAAGTTGAAGAAATACGAGGTACTGTGAAGCCAAAGGAGGCTCCGCATGCGTAGCACCAGTAATTAACACCAAATAATATTTGATGACGTCGCGGAAAATGGGAATGGAAGGTTAAGTTGAAGAAACGCGAGCTACTGAGAAGCCAAAGGAGGGTCCGCATGTACAGCACCAGTAATTAACACGCAATAATATTTGATGACGTCACGGGAAATGCTAATGAAAGGTTAAGTTGAAGAAACGCGAGGTAATGAGAAGCCGAAAGAAGGTCCACATGCACAGCACCAGTAATTAACAAGAAATAATATTTGATGACGTCACGGAAAATGGTAATGAAAGGTTAAGTTGAAGAAACGCCAGGTAATGAGAAGCCGGAAAAGGTTCCGCATGCACAGCACCAGTAATTAACACCAAATAATATTTGGCGACGTCGCGGACAATGGTGATGGAAGGTTAAGTTGAAGAAACGCGAGGTACTGAGAAGCCAAAGGAGGGTCCGCATGCGCAGCACCAGTAATTAACACGAAATAATATTTGATGACGTCGCGCAAAATGGTAATGGAAGGTTAAGTTCAAGAAACGCGAGGTCCTGAGAAGCCAAAGGATGGTCCGCTTGCACAGCAGCAGTAATTAACAACAAATAATATTTGAAGACGTCGCGGAAAATGGTAATGGAAGGTTAAGTTGAAGAAACGCGAGGTGCTGAGAAGCCAAAGGAGGGTCCGCATGCGTAGCACCAGTAATTAACACCAAATAATATTTGATGACGTCGCAGAAAATGGTAATGTAAGGTTAAGTTGAAGAAACGCGAGGTGCTGAGAAGCAAAAGGATGGTCCGGAATCTCAGCACCAGTAATTAACACGAAATTTTTTTTGATGACGTTGCGGGAAACCGTAATGGAAGCTGAAGTTGAAGAAACGCGAGGTACTGAGAAACCAAAGGAGGGTCCGCATGCGCAGCACCAGTAATTAACACCAAATAATGTTTCATGACGTTGCGGAAACTGGTAATGGAAGGTTAAGTTGAAGAGAGGCGAGGTACTGATAAGCCAAAGGAGGGTCCGCATGCACAGCACCAGTAATTAACACCAAATAATATTTGATGACATCGCGGAAAATGGTAATGGAAGGTTAAGTTGAAGAAACGCGAGGTACTGAGAAGCCAAAAGGAGGGTCCGCATGCGCAGCACCAGTAATTAACACGAAATAATATTTCATGTCGTCGCGGAAAATGGTAATGGAAGTTTAAGTTGAAGAAACGCGAGGTACTGAGAAGCCAAAGGAGGGTCCGCATGCACAGCACTAGTAATTAACGCCAAATAATATTTGATGACATCGCGGAAAATGGTAATGCACGGTTAAGTTGAAGAAGTGCGAGGTGCTGAGAAGCCAAAGTAGGGTCCGCATGCGGAGCACCAGTAATTAACACCAAATAATATTTGATGACCTCGCGGAAAATGGTAATGGAAGGTTAAGTTGAAGAGAGGCGAGGTACTGATAAGCCAAAGGAGGGTCCGCATGCACAGCACCAGTAATTAACACCAAACAATATTTGATGACGTCGCGGAAAATGGTAATGGAAGGTTAAGTTGAAGAAACGCGAGGTACTGAGAAGCCGAAGGAGGGTCCGCATGCGCAGCACCAGTAATTAACACGAAATAAATTTGATCACGTCGCGGAAAAAGGTAATGGAATGTTAAGCTGAAGAAACGCGAGGTACTGAGAAGCGACAGGACGGTCCGCAATCTCAGCACCAGTAATTAACACGAAATAATATTTGATGACGTTGCGGAAAATGGTAATGGAATGTGAAGTTGAAGAAACGCGAAGTGCCGAGAAGCCAAAGGAGGGTCCGCAAGCGCAGCACCAGTAATTAAGACCAAATAATATTTGATCACGTGACGGGAAATGCTAATGAAAGGTTAAGTTGAAGAAACGCCAGGTAATGAGAAGCCGAAAAAGGTTCCGCATGCACAGCACCAGTAATTAACACCAAATAATATTAGGTGACGTCGCGGAAAATGGAGATGGAAGCTTAAGTTGAAGAAACGCGAGGTACTGAGAAGCCAAAGGAGGGTCCGCATGCGCAGCACCAGTAATTAACACGAAATAATATTTGATGACGTCACGCAAAATGGTAATGGAAGGTTAAGTTGAAGAAACGAGAGGTCCTGAGAAGCCAAAGGATGGTCCGCATGCACAGCACCAGTAAATAACAACAAATAATATTTGAAGACGTCGCGGAAAATGGTAATGGAAGGTTAAGTAGAAGAAAGGCGGGGTACTGATAAGCCAAAGGAGGGTCCACATGCACAGCACCAGTAATTAACACCAAATAATATTTGATTACGTCGCAGAAAATGGTAATGTAAGGTTAAGTTGAAGAAACGCGAGGTGCTGAGAAGCAGAAGGACGGTCCGCAATCTCAGCACCAGTAATTAACACTAAATAATATTTGATGACGTTGCGGGAAATGGTAATGGAAGGTGAAGTTGAAGAAACGCGAAGTGCCGAGAAGCCAAAGGAGGATCCGCAAGCGCAGCACCACTAATTAACACCAAAAATAATTGATGACGTCGCGCAAATTGGTAATGGAAGGTTAAGTTGAAGAAACGCGGGTTACAATGAAGCCAAAGGAGGCTCCGCATTCGCAGCACCAGTAATTAACACCAAATACTTTTTGATGACGTCGCGGAAAATAGTAATGGAAGGTTAACTTGAAGAAACGCGAGCTACTGAGAAGCCAAAGGACGGTCCGCATGCGCAGCACCAGTAATTAACAGCAAATAGTATTTGATGACGTTGCGGAAAATGGTAATGGAAGGTTAAGTTGAAGAAACGTGAGGTACTGAGAAGCCAAAGCAGTGTCCCCATGCGCAGCACCAGTAATTACCACCAAATAATATTTTATGTCGTCGCGGAAAATGGTAATGGAAGTTTAAGTTGAAGAAACGCGAGGTACTGAGAAGCCAAAGGAGGGTCCGCATGCATATCACTAGTAATTAACACCAAATAATATTTTATGACATTGCGGAAAATGGTAATGCACGGTTAAGTTCAAGAAGTGCGAGGTGCTGAGAAGCCAAAGGAGGGTCCACATGCGGAGCACCAGTAATTAACACCAAATAATATTTGATGACGTTGCCGAAAATGGTAAGTAAAGGTTAAGTTGAAGAAACGCGAGGTACTCAGAAGCCAAAGGAGGGTCCGCATGCGCAGCACCAGTAATTAACACCAAATTATATTTGATGACGTCGCGGAAAATGGTAATGGAAGCTTAAGTTTAAGAAACACCAGGTACTGATAAGCCAAAGGAGGGTCCGCATGCACAGCACCAGTAATTAACACCAAATAATATTTGATTACGTCGCAGAAAATGGTAATGTAAGGTTAAGTTGAAGAAACGCGAGGTGCTGAGAAGCAAAAGGACGGTCCGCAATCTCAGCACCAGTAATTAACACTAAATAATATTTGATGACGTTGCGGGAAATGGTAATGGAAGGTGAAGTTGAAGAAACGCGAAGTGCCGAGAAGCCAAAGGAGGATCCGCAAGCGCAGCACCACTAATTAACACCAAAAATAATTGATGACGTCGCGCAAATTGGTAATGGAAGGTTAAGTTGAAGAAACGCGGGTTACTATGAAGCCAAAGGAGGCCCCGCATTCGCAGCACCAGTAATTAACACCAAATACTTTTTGATGACGTCGCGGAAAATAGTAATGGAAGGTTAACTTGAAGAAACGCGAGCTACTGAGAAGCCAAAGGACGGTCCGCATGCGCAGCACCAGTAATTAACAGCAAATAGTATTTGATGACGTTGCGGAAAATGGTAATGGAAGGTTAAGTTGAAGAAACGTGAGGTACTGAGAAGCCAAAGCAGTGTCCCCATGCGCAGCACCAGTAATTACCACCAAATAATATTTTATGTCGTCGCGGAAAATGGTAATGGAAGTTTAAGTTGAAGAAACGCGAGGTACTGAGAAGCCAAAGGAGGGTCCGCATGCATATCACTAGTAATTAACACCAAATAATATTTTATGACATTGCGGAAAATGGTAATGCACGGTTAAGTTCAAGAAGTGCGAGGTGCTGAGAAGCCAAAGGAGGGTCCGCATGCGGAGCACCAGTAATTAACACCAAATAATATTTGTTGACGTTGCCGAAAATGGTAAGTAAAGGTTAAGTTGAAGAAACGCGAGGTACTCAGAAGCCAAAGGAGGGTCCGCATGCGCAGCACCAGTAATTAACAAGAAATATTATTGATGACGTCGTGGAAAATGGTAATGGAAGGTGAAGCTGAAGAAACGCGAGGTACTGAGAAACCAAAGGAGGGTCCGCAAGCGCAGCACCAGTAATTAACACCAAATAATATTTGATGACGTCGCGGAAAATGGTAATGGAAGGTTAAGTTGAAGAAACGCGAAGTGCCGAGAAGCCAAAGGAGGATCCGCAAGCGCAGCACCAGTAATTAACACCAAATACTTTTTGATGACGTCGCGGAAAATAGTAATGGAAGGTTAAGTTGAAGAAACGCGAGCTACTGAGAAGCCAAAGGAGGATCCGCATGTGCAGCACCAGTAATTACCACCAAATAATATTTTATGTCGTCGCGGAAAATGGTAATGGAAGTTTAAGTTTAAGAAACGCGGGGTACTGAGAAGCCAAAGGAGGGTCCGCATGCATATCACTAGTAATTAACACCAAATAATATTTGATGACATTGCGGAAAATGGTAATGCACGGTTAAGTTCAAGAAGTGCGAGGTGCTGAGAAGCCAAGGGAGGGTCCGCATGCGGAGCACCAGTAATAAACACCAAACAATATTTGATGACGTTGCCGAAAATGGTAATGAAAGGTTAAGTTGAAGAAACGCGAGGTACTCAGAAGCCAAAGGAGGGTCCGCATGCGCAGAACCAGTAATTAACAAGAAATATTATTGATGACGTCGCGGAAAATGGTAATGGAAGGGTAAGTTGAAGAAACACGAGGTACTCAGAAGCCAAAGGAGGGTCCGCATGCACAGCACCAGTAATTAACACGAAATAATATTTGATGACGTCACGGAAAATGGTAATGAAAGGTTAAGTTGAAGAAACGCGAGGTACCGAGAAGCCAAAGGAGGGTCCGCATGCACAGTACTAGTAATTAACACCAAATAATATTTGATGATATCGCGGAAAATGGTAATGCACGGTTAAGTTGAAGAAGTGCGAGGTGCTGAGAAGCCAAAGGAGGGTCCGCATGCGGAGCACCAGTAATTAACACCAAATAATATTTGATGACGTCGCGGAAAATGGTAATGGAAGGTTAGGTTGAAGAGAGGCGAGGTACTGATAAGCCTAAGGGGGGTCCGCATGCACAGCAGCAGTAATTAACACCAAATAATATTTGGTGACGTCGCGGAAAATGGTAATGGAAGGTTAATTTGAAGAAACGCGAGGTCCTGATAAGCCAAGGGATGGTCCCCAGGCACAGCACCAGTAATTAACAACAAATAATATTTGAAGGCGTCGCGGAAAATGGTAAAGGAAGGTTAAGTTGAAGAAACGCGAGCTACTTAGAAGCCAAAGGAGGGTCCGTATGCATCGCACCAGTATTTAACACCTAATAATATTTGATGACATCGCGGTAACTGATAATGGAAGGTTAAGTTGAAAAAACGCGAGGTGCTGAGAAGCCAAAGGAGGGTCCGCATGCGCAGCACCAGTAATTAACACCGAATAATATTTGATGACATCGCAGAAAATGGTAACGTAAGGTTAAGTTGAAGAAACGCGTGGTGCTGAGAAGCCAAAGGAGGGTCAGCATGCGCAGAACCAGTAATTAACAACAAATAATATTTGGAGACGTCGCTGAAAATGGTAATGGAAGGTTAAGTTGAAGAAACGCGAGGTACTGAGAAGCCAAAGGAGGGTCCCCGTGCGCAGCACCAGTAATTACCACCAAATAATATTTTATGTCGTCGCGGAAAATGGTAATGGAAGTTTAAGTTGAAGAAACGCGAGGTACTGAGAAGCCAAAGGAGGGTCCGCATGCATATCACTAGTAATTAACACCAAATAATATTTGATGACATTGCGGAAAATGGTAATGCACGGTTAAGTTCAAGAAGTGCGAGGTGCTGAGAAGCCAACGGAGGGTCCGCATGCGGAGCACCAGTAATTAACACGAAATAATATTTGATGACGTTGCCGAAAATGGTAATGAAAGGTTAAGTTGAAGAAACGCGAGGTACTCAGAAGCCAAAGGAGGGTCCGCATGCGCAGCACCAGTAATTAACAAGAAATATTATTGATGACGTCGCGGAAAATGGTAATGGAAGGTTAAGTTGAAGAAACACGAGGTACTCAGAAGCCAAAGGAGGGTCCGCATGCGCAGCACCAGTAATTACCAGGAAATAATATTTGATGACGTCGCGTAACATGGTAATGGAAGGTTAAGTTGAAGAAACGCGAGGTACTGAGAACGCAAAGGAGGGTCCGCATGCGCAGCACCAGTAGTTCACACGAAATTATATTTGATGACGTCGCGGAAAACGGTAATGGAAGGTTAAGTTGAAGAAACGCGAGCTACTGAGAAGCCAAAGGAGGGTCCGCATGCACAGCACCAGTAATTAACACGCAATAATATTTGATGACGTCACGGGAAATGCTAATGAAAGGTTAAGTTGAAGAAACGCGAGGTAATGAGAAGCCGAAAGAAGGTCCACATGCACAGCACCAGTAATTAACAAGAAATAATATTTGATGACGTCACGGAAAATGGTAATGAAAGGTTAAGTTGAAGAAACGCCAGGTAATGAGAAGCCGGAAAAGGTTCCGCATGCACAGCACCAGTAATTAACACCAAATAATATTTGGCGACGTCGCGGAAAATGGTGATGGAAGGTTAAGTTGAAGAAACGCGAGGTACTGAGAAGCCAAAGGAGGGTCCGCATGCGCAGCACCAGTAATTAACACGAAATAATATTTGATGACGTCGCGCAAAATGGTAATGGAAGGTTAAGTTCAAGAAACGCGAGGTCCTGAGAAGCCAAAGGATGGCCCGCTTGCACAGCAGCAGTAATTAACAACAAATAATATTTGAAGACGTCGCGGAAAATGGTAATGGAAGGTTAAGTTGAAGAAACGCGAGGTGCTGAGAAGCCAAAGGAGGGTCCGCATGCGTAGCACCAGTAATTAACACCAAATAATATTTGATGACGTCGCAGAAAATGGTAATGTAAGGTTAAGTTGAAGAAACGCGAGGTGCTGAGAAGCAAAAGGATGGTCCGGAATCTCAGCACCAGTAATTAACACGAAATTTTTTTTGATGACGTTGCGGGAAACGGTAATGGAAGCTGAAGTTGAAGAAACGCGAGGTACTGAGAAACCAAAGGAGGGTCCGCATGCGCAGCACCAGTAATTAACACCAAATAATGTTTCATGACGTTGCGGAAACTGGTAATGGAAGGTTAAGTTGAAGAGAGGCGAGGTACTGATAAGCCAAAGGAGGGTCCGCATGCACAGCACCAGTAATTAACACGAAATAATATTTAATGTCGTCGCGGAAAATGGTAATGGAAGTTTAAGTTGAAGAAACGCGAGGTTCTGAGAAGCCAAAGGAGGGTCCGCATGCACAGCACTAGTAATTAACGCCAAATAATATTTGATGACATCGCGGAAAATGGTAATGCACGGTTAAGTTGAAGAAGTGCGAGGTGCTGAGAAGCCAAAGTAGGGTCCGCAGGCGGAGCACCAGTAATTAACACCAAATAATATTTGATGACCTCGCGGAAAATGGTAATGGAAGGTTAAGTTGAAGAGAGGCGAGGTACTGATAAGCCAAAGGAGGGTCCGCATGCACAGCACCAGTAATTAACACCAAACGATATTTGATGACGTCGCGGAAAATGGTAATGGAAGGTTAAGTTGAAGAAACGCGAGGTACTGAGAAGCCGAAGGAGGGTCCGCATGCGCAGCACCAGTAATTAACACGAAATAAATTTGATGACGTCGCGGAAAAAGGTAATGGAATGTTAAGCTGAAGAAACGCGAGGTACTGAGAAGCGAAAGGATGGTCCGCAATCTCAGCACCAGTAATTAACACCAAATAATATTTGATGACGTTGCGGAAAATGGTAATGGAATGTGAAGTTGAAGAAACGCGAAGTGCCGAGAGGCCAAAGGAGGGTCCGCAAGCGCAGCACCAGTAATTAAGACCAAATAATATTTGATCACGTCATGGGAAATGCTAATGAAAGGTTAAGTTGAAGAAACGCCAGGTAATGAGAAGCCGAAAAAGGTTCCGCATGCACAGCACCAGTAATTAACACCAAATAATATTAGGTGACGTCGCGGAAAATGGAGATGGAAGCTTAAGTTGAAGAAACGCGAGGTACTGAGAAGCCAAAGGAGGGTCCGCATGCGCAGCACCAGTAATTAACACGAAATAATATTTGATGACGTCACGCAAAATGTTAATGGAAGGTTAAGTTGAAGAAACGAGAGGTCCTGAGAAGCCAAAGGATGGTCCGCATGCACAGCACCAGTAAATAACAACAAATAATATTTGAAGACGTCGCGGAAAATGGTAATGGAAGGTTAAGTAGAAGAAAGGCGGGGTACTGATAAGCCAAAGGAGGGTCCACATGCACAGCACCAGTTATTAACACCAAATAATATTTGATGACGTCGTAGCAAATGGTAAAGGAAGGTTAAGTTGAAGAAACGCGAGGTACTGAGACGCCAAAGGGGGGTCCGCATGGGCAGCACCAGTAATTAACACCAAATAATATTTGAAGATTTCGCGGAACGTGGTAATGGAAGGTTAAGTTGAAGAAACACCAGGTACTGATAAGCCAAAGGAGGGTCCGCATGCACAGCACCAGTAATTAACACCAAATAATATTTGATTACGTCGCAGAAAATGGTAATCTAAGGTTAAGTTGAAGAAACGCGAGGTGCTGAGAAGCAAAAGGACGGTCCGCAATCTCAGCACCAGTAATTAACACGAAATAATATTTGATGACGTTGCGGGAAATGGTAATGGAAGGTGAAGTTGAAGAAACGCGAAGTGCCGAGAAGCCAAAGGAGGATCCGCAAGCGCAGCACCACTAATTAACACCAAAAATAATTGATGACGTCGCGCAAATTGGTAATGGAAGGTTAAGTTGAAGAAACGCGGGTTACTATGAAGCCAAAGGAGGCTCCGCATTCGCAGCACCAGTAATTAACACCAAATACTTTTTGATGACGTCGCGGAAAATAGTAATGGAAGGTTAACTTGAAGAAACGCGAGCTACTGAGAAGCCAAAGGACGGTCCGCATGCGCAGCACCAGTAATTAACAGCAAATAGTATTTGATGACGTTGCGGAAAATGGTAATGGAAGGTTAAGTTGAAGAAACGCGAGGTACTGAGAAGCCAAAGCAGTGTCCCCATGCGCAGCACCAGTAATTACCACCAAATAATATTTTATGTCGTCGCGGAAAATGGTAATGGAAGTTTAAGTTGAAGAAACGCGAGGTACTGAGAAGCCAAAGGAGGGTCCGCATGCATATCACTAGTAATTAACACCAAATAATATTTTATGACATTGCGGAAAATGGTAATGCACGGTTAAGTTCAAGAAGTGCGAGGTGCTGAGAAGCCAAAGGAGGGTCCGCATGCGGAGCACCAGTAATTAACACCAAATAATATTTGATGACGTTGCCGAAAATGGTAAGTAAAGGTTAAGTTGAAGAAACGCGAGGTACTCAGAAGCCAAAGGAGGGTCCGCATGCGCAGCACCAGTAATTAACAAGAAATATTATTGATGACGTCGTGGAAAATGGTAATGGAAGGTGAAGCTGAAGAAACGCGAGGTACTGAGAAGCCAAAGGAGGGTCCGCAAGCGCAGCACCAGTAATTAACACCAAATAATATTTGATGACGTTGCGGAAAATGGTAATGGAAGGTTAAGTTGAAAAGAGGCGAGGTACTGAGAAGCCAAAGGAGGGTCCGTATGCACAGCACCAGTATTTAACACCAAATAATATTTGATGACAACGCGGAAACTGGTAATGGAAGGTTAAGTTGAAGAAACGCGAGGTGCTGAGAAGCCAAAGGAGGGTCCGCATGCGCAGCACCAGTAATTAACACCAAATAATATTTGATTACGTCGCAGAAAATGGTAATGTAAGGTTAAGTTGAAGAAACGCGAGGTGCTGAGAAGCAAAAGGATGGTCCGCAATCTCAGCACCAGTAATTAACACGAAATAATATTTGATGACGTTGCGGAAAATGGTAATGGAAGGTGAAGTTGAAGAAACGCGAAGTGCCGAGAAGCCAAAGGAGGATCCGCAAGCGCAGCACCAGTAATTAACACCAAATACTTTTTGATGACGTCGCGGAAAATAGTAATGGAAGGTTAAGTTGAAGAAACGCGAGCTACTGAGAAGCCAAAGGAGGATCCGCATGTGCAGCACCAGTAATTACCACCAAATAATATTTTATGTCGTCGCGGAAAATGGTAATGGAAGTTTAAGTTTAAGAAACGCGAGGTACTGAGAAGCCAAAGGAGGGTCCGCATGCATATCACTAGTAATTAACACCAAATAATATTTGATGACATTGTGGAAAATGGTAATGCATGGTTAAGTTCAAGAAGTGCGAGGTGCTGAGAAGCCAACGGAGGGTCCGCATGTGGAGCACCAGTAATAAACACCAAACAATATTTGATGACGTTGCCGAAAATGGTAATGAAAGGTTAAG